>NW_027502621.1:0-35663 GCF_021521415.1 Bidens hawaiensis | reverse complement strand
GCGTATTCTCAACATTGAAGATTAAAGATGACAATGAACAGGTACTGTTTTGCTGTTTAAATCTCTATATATAATTTAGTAATTTAAAATTTTATTTTACATATTTATTAATTCAAATTAATTTCCAAATTTGTTTTAAATGTTTTGCAAGTACACATCAATTTAGCTGGTTGTGAAGTGGTTGGACTTCAATATCATGTTGTTTAATTCAATTTCTTTAAACAGTAAGTTATCTTCTTCATAGTATGTGTTATGAAAGTTTAATTTATTATATTAGTTACATATTTTAAACAAAATCTGATTTCCATATGTTTACAGATTACGGTATGTTTCTTCAAGCAAGAACCAGATTAATAAATTTCGTTCTCATATGATTTATGGTGTGAAGGTATACTCAATTTTACATTTCTCTTTAAAAGTATGTATTTGTTTACTTTAATTGATAATATTTAATTTATAATAAATGAATTACATATTACATATTTTAAAAACAAAAATATAAAAATTTAAATGAAATAAAATAATACGTTTGAAAAACTATAATTTTTCCTTTTATGATGTAAATATTTAAAAGCTAAAAATTTATATCGTAATTTATTGTTTAAAAAGGTTATTATTTTTTTGTTTTATCCTCTTATGATGTATATGATGTTTTTCATCTAAATGTTCTTGAAAAATAATAATTTTAAAGAATTAACAAATTTATTAAAATTTGTAATAGTGTTTATAAAAATTAGAATACTTTTTTATATATGCAATATTTTCAAAATACAAAAACTTTTAATAGTTTTTAAAAATTTTTATTATTTTTTGGTCTTATCCTTTTTATGATGTATTTTCTTGAAATTCTAAATATTTAGATCAACATTTATTGTTTAAAAAGGTTATTATTTAAGAAGAAAGAATTATATTATCATTTTTATATATGCAATATTTTTAATCCTAATATCTAATTTCCTAAAACTTATAATATTGTTTAAAAAGGTTATTATTTTTGCTTTTATCCTTTTTATGATTAATTTTCTTTAAATGCTACATATTTAGATCAACATTTATTATTTATAAAGGTTATTTTTTTTGTTTTACCCTCTTATGATGTATATGATGTTTTTCATCTAAATGTTCTTGAATGATAATTATTTTTAGGAAATAACTAATTGATTTTAATTTTTAATAGTGTTTATAAAAAAAAGAATACTTTTTTATATATGCAATATTTCCAATTTAAAATAAATTTTAATAGTGTTTTAAAAGGTTCTTATTTTTGGTCTTATCCTTTTTATGATGTATTTTCTTGAAATTTTAAATATTTAGATCAACATTTATTGCTTAAAAAGGTTATTATTTAAGAATTAAAAATTATATTATCATTGTTATATATGCAATATTTCTAAATTACAATTTCCAAAAACTTATAATATTGTTTAAAAAGGTTATTATTTTTGGTTTTATCCTTTTATGATGATTTTTCTTTAAATGCTAAATATTTAGATCAACATTTACTGTTTAAAAGGTTATTATTATTTTTGTACTACATATAGAGATTATAAGTTAAAGAAAACATTGAAATATTTAGAATATATGAAAAAAAAACTATGATGTTGAATAAGACTAACATATTTTAAAATTCATCACAGTAGAAAGTTAGAGTAGAAAGTTAATATTTTCCCTACCTAAGTAGGTTTATAAATTTATGTTGGTGCATTTTGTGACCGTCGCTATACAATTCTGTTCAGCAGAAACGAAGTACGAAGTTAGAACAACTTCGCCACAGGCGAAGTTATAACAACTTCGCCATAGGCGAAGTTGTAACAACTTCGCCTTAGGAGAAGTTATAACAACTTCGCCTACTGGCCCAAGCCCAAGCCTGCGAAGTTGTTTTGTCTATATATATATGTGTCTTGTTTAGGTTTGAGTATCCAGAAAGTCAGAGTGTTTTGTGATCAGTTTATTTGTCTAGAGAGAAACCGAGAGGGAGAGTCGTGTGGGACGGCCCGAGGTAGAGCTCACCTCGGGTCGGCCGTCATTTGTTTTCGTGTTTGGTATGTAATGTGTTTCGGTTATTATATAAAAGATCTGCAGATGTGTTTATCCCATTCGTGTGTTTGTTCGTGTGTTTGTATGTGTGTAATCGTGTTCTTCGTCTTCTACACCATTAAACGAGTCTAGGAGGATTCCGCACTCCTAGACCTCGTGCGGATCTCGTATCGATCGGCGACGCCCCGCGGGAACTTACAAGTGGTATCAGAGCCTTAGGCTCTTATGCTATGGTTCGAGATCTGCGTTTTGGTGTTTCTGGCACGTTATTGATGCGTTTTTGGCCGAACAGCCGCCGCAGGCGAAGTTATGGGGTTCAGGCGAAGTTGTCGCTTAAATTTTAGGGTTTAGGCGAAGTTATCAGTCAGGCGAAGTTATGGACAGGCGAAGTTATGGACAGGCGAAGTTAAGGAGGGGCGAAGTTGACTTTTAGGCGAAGTTGACTTTAGGCGAAGTTAAAAAAAAAAAAAAAAAATTGTTTGGAGTTTTCGTCTGTATGGCCAGGTGTACACGATTATTGTGAGACCGAAGACGTTGTTCCGTCAACGAGTGAAACTTGTTATCTCTTGGTCTTACGTGTCAACTCTGGATATGGAGTTGAGGTTGTGAATGGGATATTGATTGAAACTGGATATTGACATATATTTGGGTGTTTGTGGGCAAATGAAATAGTTGTTGTTCGAGGTTAACCAACTGAAGAAAGTCAAATTGAACTGAAGGTTTTCGTCATTACTGGATTGCGGTCAGAGCATATTATTTATGTTATTTTCAAGGCGTTCGAGAATTGGATCCTGAAACGTGATGCTTATTTATTAAAGTGAAAATCCTGGAACAAGTTGGATTTAATCGGGAATTAAAGTGTTTATGTTCTTGATCGTTATCCCTGGTGATTGAAGATGCTTCGGATTAACTAATGGTCATGTGTGTTAGATTCTGTCAAGGTGGTTTGGTGATGAAATTGATCACTTGATGTTGAGTAGTTGAAGATTAAACCTTATCGTATGCCGACGTGTTGGTGAAGTTGTGGAGGGAGCCCAACTTCACGTGTTGGTGAAGTTAGAAGAACTTCACGTGTTAGTGAAGTCAGAAGGACTCACGTAGTTGGTTGAAATGATCAATTAGGCACGGAGATGCATGCATTTCAAAGACCTCAATCTATATAGTCGGAGAAGCTTACACTGAAGGGGAGATCTGATATGGAAGACGCTGGGTGATTGGTAGATTTGTGAAGCTACAAGACAGTTTCAGACACGGCTGGTTGAAGAGCAAACAGAAGATCATCTGTTAAGAGGGAATCTGTTGGTGCATGTTTTGTAACAAATGATCTTTTGTGTTTGTTAGAATTGAGAGCAACGGTCAAAGGGGAGTCTGTTGGTGCATTTTGTGACCGTCGCTATACAATTCTGTTCAGCAGAAACGAAGTACGAAGTTAGAACAACTTCGCCATAGGCGAAGTTAGAACAACTTCGCCTTAGGCGAAGTTATAACAACTTCGCCTACTGGCCCAAGCCCAAGCCTGCGAAGTTGTTTTGTCTATATATATATATGTGTCTTGTTTAGGTTTAAGTATCCAGAAAGTCAGAGTGTTTTGTGATCAGTTTATTTGTCTAGAGAGAAACCGAGAGGGAGAGTCGTGTGGGACGGCCCGAGGTAGAGCTCACCTCGGGTCGGCCGTGTCTTTGTTTTCGTGTTTGGTATGTAACGAGTTATGATTATTATATAAAAGATCTGCAGATTCGTTTATCCCGTTCTTGTGTTTGTTCGTGTGTTTGTATGTGTGTAATCGTGTTCTTCGTCTTCTACACCATTAAACGAGTCTAGGAGGATTCCGCACTCCTAGACCTCGTGCGGATCTCGTATCGATCAGCGACGCCCCGGGGGGACCTACAATTTATCATTTCAAACTAGAAAACACTATATGAAAAAAGCCGGAAAATTGTCTACATTTTGACTATTTGTTATTCCAAGCAACATTCAGACTAAGTAAATTATGATATATTCTAAACTTTTCGTTTAAAATGTCTATGTTTGTTGTTATTATAATCTGTAATCAAAGATTTACATATCATATATTTTAAAAATAAAAACTTTTAATTTGACTTACAAAACCATTTTTAAGGTGTTCACTCTTTTCAAAAAACTGTAAATATTCTTTACAAATCTTTACAAAGCTCAATACAATCTTTTTGTTATCTTTTTAATGTTTTATTTTATTTCAACTTTAAAAAAGGTAGATCTACTTTTGATCAACTTTTTATTTCAAACCAAAAGATATGATTTTCTCTCAACTTTTAAAAAGGCAGATCTACTTTTAATCAACTTTTCATTTCAAACTAAAATGTATTAAAAAAATCCAACTTTCAAAAAGGGAGATCTTTATAAAATTCAACTTTTAAAAAGATAGATCTACTTTTGAAAGTTGGACTTTTCATTTCCAAACCAAATTATATTACAAAAAATTAAACTTTCATTTTCAAAAAAAGTATACTTATGTCAGTTGTTCAGTCTTTCCAATGAATTTTAATTTTGTTTTTTCAAACCTTACTACATTATGTTTGTTTCGTTTTTTATTTATTGTTGTATATCAACTTTAAAAACAGTTACAAAATATGTATGACACTTTACCTAAATATCTGAACAACTTATACACAATTTCCATATTTTTCCAACTATGAGGACAAGTTGACCATTTCAAGATTGTGAGAATGTGTTGGACTAACTTTTGAAAAACTTAGGATCTTTATATTCACTCAATCTATAAACACTATTAGAAGACATATTTTTCCCAACTTTCCAAAAATGTTTCCAAATTTATAAACCAATTTCTCTAACCAAGAAAGAATATTTTTCTGCCATGTTTCTTATATCTTAAAATAGATTGTAGGTGAAAGTATATTAGAATATTTAAATGTGACAAAATAGATATTTGACCAGTTATTCAGAATATAGGTGAAAGAAAAACATAACATTTACACTATAAGAAACTAAACTACGATATTGATAAGACATTTTCAAATCCCAATACAGATATTTACACTTTATAAGTATTTTGTCTTTTCAAAAATTGGATATATTCGTTGGATATTTAAATGCATTATGTTTTTTTTCTGTTTTTATGTATTGTTTTATTTCAACTTTAAAAAAACATAGGATCTTTATGTCACTCAATCTATAAAACACTATTAGAAGACATCTTTCTTTTTCAAAAGTTTTAAAAAATGTTTCCCAATTTAGAAACCAATGTCTCTAACCAAGAAAGAATATTTTTCTGCCATGTTTCTTATAACTTAAAATAGATTGTAGGTGAAAGAATATTAGAGATTAAAATGTGTCAAAATTAGTTGAACTACTTATATAGATTATAGGTGAAAGAAAAACATAACATTTACACTATATGAAATTAAAAACATAAGATAAATAGCAATGAAATGTTGATTTCAACTATTTCAACTACTTATAGAGATTATATAGCAATGAAATGTTGATTTTTTTTATATTATAAGAAATAAAACAGATAATTTATCACTGTAACAGCCTAAAATATTCTAATATTAAATAAAGAAAGTTGCGTTTAGTTATCGTGTGTTAATAGTTAACTTATGCCTAATAAAGAAAGGACCATGGACTTGGATTAATTAAGATGGATTAAGGGTAATGGGCCTTAGGTCCATGGGCTTTAAGGGATATAAATATCCCCTTAAACCATCCTAAAACCCTAACTATCATTTCCATCTTTCATAAATCTCTACACACTCCAAAACACACACACCACACACCACCGTGTACACGGCCGAGAGAGACGAGAGGGGCTTGAGGCCAAACGAACGTTAGTTGGTATTAGATCTTTATTACACGAGATCTAGAGTGCATAAACAAGTTAAACGAGATCCAAACGAGCACTAAAGGTATGTTCTTGACCCTTTAAAGTTTACGTTTTATTAGCGTTTAGCATTGAAACTTAGAACGAGAGTAAATCGGGTATAAACGAAACATAAAGTTGTAAACTTGATGATAAATACGAGTGTAATGAACCCGAAAATGGAAACGGCTCGATTAATGAACCCTTAACACTAGTATTGAACGTTTTTACCATAAAGGTCCAAACTTTACGTCATTCCGGGCTAAGTTTTACCCGAACAAGGCCATGGGAATGATCGCGGGACTTGTTAACGTCATATCCAAGAATTTCTCGATGAAACGGGGGTGATTCTGGTGATTACGAATGAACAGAGGCGAATGCTGAATAACTTCGCCTGCAAGCCAACTTCGCCTTCAAGCAAGTTCGCCAGCCAACTTCGCCTGGCACATGTTCGCTTAAGGTTAACTTCGCCAAACCTAACTTCGCTTGATGTTAAGTTCGCTACAAGCAATTTCGCCTACCTTATCAACTTCGCTGAACCATATGTTCGCTGGACTCTAAGTTCCCCGAGTCTTAAGTTCACCGAACCTTAAGTTCGCTTAAGTTAAGTTCGCTTAACATGCATTTTAAGGTAACGAATCAGGCTAACGAATGAGTAGGTGAATAAAATAGTAACTTAAAATCCTAATAGGAAATGCGTTAAGACAGTTAATGAAAATAAATTTTTTCCAAGCTGACCTGGCAGCTCGACCCAGCCAGGGGCTCTGCCCCTTGGACCCTGCTAGGGGCTGCCGCCCCTAGACCCCCGCTGCCAGGGGCGCTGCCCCCGGACCCCGTTCGTTGTGGGTAGTAGATAAGACTAGAAAGATGATATGAGTAGTGGTAGTTAATTGATACATGTAAATATTATACAGTTAGCCGTGCACAGCTCAAGAAGGGAATAACGATTAACGGAGAGCGTAACAGGATTCAGGTGAGTTTCTAGCCCCATTTATGTGTTATGTTTTCGGGGCTGTGTGCATACTCAATATGTTTGTTAATACGCTTATCCTAAGATTTAAGTGCATGCCTTATGTGAATAATGTGAAATGTATGAATGAATGCTTGATGGTACATGAACGATCTTCGGATATTGCACGTACTGTCAGGTTGTAACGCTATGTATAAGGTAAGTATGATATGTATGCTTATGTGTATGAACGTGATAAAGTTAATAAAAGAAGGAAAGGATGATTGTATGGTTACGAAAAGGGTACCGAGCCCTAATAATACTCGAGGTATGATGTATGGTTGTATGGTAACGAATAGGGAATCGAACCCTACTAATATTCGAGAACTAGGGAACCGAACCCTACTAATATTCGAGGAAAGAGGGTACCGAGCCCTAATCATACTCGAGGAAGGAGGGTACCGAGCCCTAATAATACTCGAGGAAGGAGGGTACCGAGCCCTAATAATACTCGAGGAATGTAGGGCGTAATGCTCTTTATAACGTAAGATATGAAAGCAAGTTAGTACAAGAGAAAGTATGAAAGTATGAAAGTATGAATGAAAGAATATAAGTTTGTGTGTATTGTATAATGTATGATTAACTAGAACTCACTCAGCGTAGCTGACTTTTAGTATGCACGCAGGTGAGTAGGATGAGGCAGCTCGCTTGAGGAGACACGTGGCATTGAATAAGAGGCTGGCATCAGAAGGCTCAAGACGTGATATGTTTTAATTACTTTGTTTTTTGAAAGACAAGTTGTTTGTTTAAGACAAGTTTTGGATTGTTACGAAATGTTTTATGAAAGTTTTTAATGTTCCGCGAATGTTTTAATTAACTCTGATATTTAGAACTGCGTTTATGAGTAAATCCAACATGAAAGTAGGGCTACCGGTAACGGGGCCTTACAATCACCCATTGACACTATTTAAAATTCCAATCAAGAATCTGGCTAATTAAATTCTCATGTACATTTTCCATTTTCGTTTAAAAGTATATATTTGTTGTTATTTATTTACATTCACGGATTAACAATAATTAAAATTGAAAAATTACAAACCATATTTTAGATTTTGAAATAAACTTTTACTTTTCAATTGATTGGTCTTTTCAAAACATTGTCAATATTCAATGGATATTTTCATGGATATTTTCATGCATTCTGTTTTTATCCGTTTTAATGTATTGTTTTATT
Source organism: Bidens hawaiensis (assembly GCF_021521415.1). Classification (NCBI taxonomy): domain Eukaryota; kingdom Viridiplantae; phylum Streptophyta; class Magnoliopsida; order Asterales; family Asteraceae; genus Bidens; species Bidens hawaiensis. Next base: position 27,584 of record NW_027502621.1, on the reverse strand, counting down.
TAAAAGTTGCAAATAGTTAGAAAGTTAATCTTGACCTTACTTAAACATGTTTATAAACTTTTCATATATAATGAATATTCATCATCATCATCATCATCATCGTACTCAGTATATCCCACCAATAGCAAAGCTATGGTAGGGTCTGAGGAGTGTAAGATGTAGACAGCCTTACCTCTACTCCATATAAATAGAGAGGCTGCTTCCAGTGAGACCCCCGGCTCGATAGTGGTTTTGCATCAAGCCTTGGACTAAAGGCACATAACACTCAACCATCAGGACCCCAGCCGATTGGTGCATGTACCTTGTCTTTCGGCTATCAACGCCACCACATGATGCCTGATTAACCTTCCACCGCTTTTAACGCTATTTTCACAAAATTAGTAAAATAATATCAAAATTAGTGCAACTTCACTTTTGCCCACCCAAGGGCCCACACATATATACATTATATGCATATATATTTCAACTAATTTTGCCCACCCAAGGGCCCACAAATATAATATTATATATTATATTTAAATTTTCAAAAATGTAAGAAAATACTCAATATATATTTCAACTAATTTTAGATATTAACTAACAATGAAAAAAAAAAATTAATTAAGGCTATAATAAATAAAACAGAAATAAATCATCATTGACACCGTTTAAAATTACAATCAACAACCTCGCTAATTCAGTTTTCATATACATTTTCCATTTTCCTTTAAAACTATATATTTGGGACAATAATTTCTAATCACAGATTTGTAATTTTGTTTTTTTTATGTTATAAGAAATAAACAGATAATTTATCACCCATTGACACTGTTTAAAATTCCAATAAAAAATCTGACTAATTAAATTCTCATGTACATTTTCCAATTTCGTTTAAAAGTATATATTTGTTGTTATTTATTTACATTCACGGATTAACAATAATTAAAATTCAAAAATTACAAACCATATTTTAGATTTTGAAATAAACTTTTACTTTTCAATTGAATTGTCTTTTCAAAACATTGTCAATATTCATTGGATATTTTCATGCTTTCTGTTTTTATCCGTTTTAATGTATTGTTTTTAGAAAGTTAATCTTGACCTTACTCAAATATGTTGATAAACTTTTCATATATAATGAATATTAAATTTAAATTTTAAAAAAATGTAAGAAAAATACTCAATACTTAAACTATATGTTTGGACAATAATTTATAATCACAGATTTGTAATAATTATATTTTGAAAATTATAAACTGTAGTTTATATTTTTAACTAAACTTACACTTTTAAAGTGTTTAGTCTTTTCAAAATATTGTAAATATTCTATGGATATTTTGATGCATTCTGTTTTTAACCGTTTTTATGTATTGGTTTATGTAAAAGTTGGTACAAAGTTATATTTGTTTAGTTTTAATAAAGTTCTCTTTAGAGAAAATCTTTCCCAATTTAGTTAACAATTTATCAAATCAAGAAAGAAGATTTGCCTTCTATTTTTCATATAGCCTAAAATAGATTGTTGTTTTTCCTCTATAAATACTCCCCCACATGCTCACAATTTTGCACGCTCACCTCCCCCCTTGTCTTTAATTTCTGTATTGTATCTTTCTTGTGAGATCATGGAGCACGGGTATATTCTAATACTTTATGTTGTAATGCATTCTTTATTTATATCAGCTTATAATTAATAAATTTGTTTTTGGCATATTATTTTGTTACAGAAACATCACTTATTTGAAGGATTTGGATTTAGCTCGTCGTGATTACACTGTCAAAGTTCGTGTAATCCGTTTATGGAAGCAGCCTTTTTATAATAATCCAGATCAGTTTTACTCAATTGAAATGATTGTTGTGGATGAACAGGTATATCTTAATCCATTTAATTTAAACATTTTATTTTAAATTATGTTGTTTTATTTTTCATATCTTATTGACCTATACTTTTTACTTATAGGGAACCACAATGCAAGCTAATGTTCTTAGAAGATGGTTTCCCAAATTTGAAAGTCTTCTTCATGAATCCGGTTATTTTTACTATTCTTTTATTTTTATAGTCAACAATATTATTTTTACTTTGCACAGTTGTTATCATATGTTGATTTCTTATTTGTTATTATATTAGTTTTGAATTTATATTATAATTTTGTAGTAAATATTGATAACATTTACTATAATTGTCTTGATTGTTTATACTAATTTTTTTAATAGTTGTTTACACTATATTTTTTTCTTCATTGTAATTGTATTATATTTGAACATATGTTATAAAATTAGTATGTATCTTTAAGTAATTTTAGGAATATTTGTCAAATTGTATGTGAATTAAAGTTATTTGTATTTTGTAGTTTTTCATTTTTATTCAAAAGAGTATAACCTATTTTGTGTTCCAACTTTTTTTATTTATTATTAAAATTAATAAATAATTGTAGATATTATTAATGAATAAGCTTCTTTATAATATTATCCTCTTTTTATACTTAATATTACTTTTACTTTGCACAATTAATATCATATGTTGATTTTTTATTTTTTTTAGATTACGCTTTTAGTTTTTTTAAAATCACTAAATAATTTTTTGATTAAATCTTATTTACACTTCTTTAATTTTACTTTTTTAGATTGTTATTTCATTGTGAGGCCTACGATTGGTTTGAAGGACTCAAAGTAAAAATATGTGAACAACCAAAACAAGCTTGGTATTTTTGTGGACAGTGATGTGTTCCCATGTTTTGATTTCTCTGGTCCATTATATGGATTCTGTTTCACAGATTTTAAGGATATCATTGAAAAAACTGTTCTTGATAATCAAGCTTTAGGTAAACAGATTTTATATTGTACAATTATTTTTTTTCTCTGTACTTTAACTTTTTATATTTAAATCCACAAATTATTTTTCTAGATGTTATTGGTTTTGTTGTTGATGTTAAAGATCTGAAGAAATTCAAGAAATCAAAGGGTAAAGACACAAAGAAAGTGAATGCCATTCTTCAAGATCTTGAGTATGTATTCAGTGTTAATATTTTATAATTATAAATTTAGTTTGTAACCACTTTTGTTGAAATATTATTTTTAATTCTGTTTTGCAAGGATGAATTCAGTTTACCTTTCTTTATGGGATTCTTATGCTGATTTTGTTTTAGAGCACTGGCAAAACAGAAAAGAAAATGATGTTATTGTTGTTGTACTCCAGTTTGGCACATTGAAGTACTTTGGTCGTTTCGGTTATGTAAACAACTGTTTTAATGTTTCAGAGCTATTTGTGAATTCTGACATTGTTGAAATTACTTCATTTCGAAACTGGTTTTATACATTCATTATTAAAGTTTCATATTACAATATAATATGATTTTGCATATTTTTTATTTTACTCACTAAATTTTTCATTTTTTATCAGCCTCCTTCAAAACTCTGCTGGTTCATCATGTTCCACCCAATCATCTAGGTTATCTGGAATGTTTTTATCCCTCTATGATGAATATGTTGTAAGGAGCGAATTTGTTAACATAGCTGAGATAACTCTGAATGAGGTAAACTTTATTTGACTTTTTTTAATATTTAATATTTATGTTATGTTATAATAGAGTTAACATAAATATAGGTGAAGTCTGTGGTTATTGTTGGTACTGTTCGGATGATACAAGAAGAATTGCCCTGGTATTATTTTGCTTGTAAAACTTGTCACAAGAAGGTTACAAAAAAGTGTGATAGTGATGAACATACTATGGGTGTTTTGGTTGATCAAGAAGATGTTTTTGAATGTAAAACAGAGACTTGCAATAATACTGTTATTGAAGTTGTTAAAAGGTTATATTATATTTAAATTTTATCATCATATTTTTCTTATAATCATAGTATTTTGGGAAGAGGTTCCAAAAATATTCCCCAAATTTTAGAATTCCAAAAATGTCCCCCTCTAACTCATCTCCGACGATGCGTTAGGAAGTCTATCTTTAACACATCGCCAAAGATGTGTTAGACTTCCTAACGCATCGTCGGAGATGAGTTAGACTTCCTAACACATCGGCAAAGATGCGTTAGACTTCTTAACGCATCGTCAACGACGTGTTAGCCTCTTGTTTGGTATTTTCAAGGGAAAATTCCCAAAATGGCCCATTTATAGAATGTGTTTCAAAGTTTATCTCCTCTAATTCAAGTTTCCAAATTTGTCCATTTGGTATCTCGTCGTCGATGACATGATAGCGACCACCGACAATGCGTTACTGAAACAAATAGGATAACGACACGTGGCCGGAATCTGGCCGGAATAGGTCGTCGACAATGTGTTCTTCGGCCCAATTAATCATAGACGATGTATTCTTGTTAACGACAGGCTGCCATACCTAACACCCGTGTTCACCTCGCCGGTGAAGACCTGCCGGATCTCATGGCCGGTGACTTTTTGGGTATAACATAGGGTTGACGATGCGTTATGTTTCTAACGTAGGGTAGCAACGATGCGTTTTCCACTAACGCATCGTGGAACACCTGCTTTAGTGGATAACACATCGTTGCTACCCTACGCTAATGTTTAAAACAGGGGTTCCACGATGCGTTAGTGGGTAACGCATCGCTGCTACCCTACGTAGGGTTGACGACACGTTAATGTTTAAAGCAGGGGTTCCACGACGCGTTAGTGGATAACGCATCGCTGCTACCCTACCATAGCAACATAGCGCATCGTCAATCCTATGTTATACCAAACAAGTCGTCGGCCATGAGATCCGGCAGGTCGTCGCCGGCGATGTGAACACGGGTGTCAAGTACGGCAGCCCGTCGTTGACGTCGTTAACAAGAACAAATCGTCTGTGATTAAATGGGCCGATAAACACATCGTCGACGACCTGTTCCGGCCACATGTCGTTATCCTATTTGTTTCAGTAAAGCATCGTCGGTGTTCGCTATCGTGTAGTCGGCGACTAGATACCAAATGGACAAAGTTGGAAACTTGAATTAGAGGAGATAAACTTTGAAACACATTCTATAAATGGGCCATTTTGGGAATTTTCCCTTAAAAATAACAAACAAGAGGCTAACATGTTGTTGACGATGCGTTAAAAAGTCTAACGCATCTTTGCCGATGTCTAACTTATCTCAGACGATGCGGTAGGAAGTCTGACGCATCTTTGACGATGTGCTAAAGATAGACTTCCTAACGCATCGTCGGAGATGAGTTAGAGGGGGCATTTTTGGAATTTTAAAATTTTGGGGACATTTTTGAAACCTCTTTCCAAAATAGGTCTATTTTGAGAATTTTCGCATTATATTAATAATTACCCAACATTTTTTCATAATTACCCGTATACATATATAATCATGCATGTTAAAAGCTAGCACATCGATTAGAAAAAAAATGACACGTGATATGATTTAACTTGAAAACTAACAAAGTTGGTGAAAATGACGAAAACAAGCAAACTTCTAAAAAACATAAGCATGATTCTTGATATTTCTTTAGTTTAAGAACGAATCTACAATTTACTCTACTTTGCGAACTATTAATTTGATTTTCAACGTATGCTTTATTCCTCTAAACTTTGTGTTTCAAGTTTATTTAACATGATCTTTTATCGAATACAGTGATTTACAATGTATAACGTCGGTCAAAGAAACCACAAAATAGTTATTTACAAACATTATACACTTGAAGTATACTTATATTTTATATTCGACAAGCTTAATAATTGTTTAAGCAATTCTGAAAGTTCAAAAAGTATATGAACCTTTAGACAATGTGTAGTTAAAACGTCTCATTTTTGGGCATTTTGTGCCATGTGGCAACACCGTTAGCAATGAAGAGTTTTGCAAAAAGTGATGTAGTGGACAAAACGCCACAACTCTCATACAATAAATTACATATGTTCCCCTCTCTCCTTCCCACACACAATTTCCACAAAAATTCGAGCCGAACTCACGTTTTGTAGGAAACGTTCCGTCAAAAACGCCGAAGGAGGGGGGTGGTATACGGTTTGGAGCCACAACGCCATAATGTGGCATGACTACGCATGGTCTTATGAATATCAAAGTTATTAATGCACTAAATTATCTGATAAAAGTTATTCTTGCACAATGTGAAAACAAGTCCTACACTTGAAATTAAAGGGTTATGAACCCTTATGAATACCAAAGGGTTGGGTTGGATAATCAAAGAAAGAGTGTATATGCATGTATCATATATATTATCCAATATTTGTTCTTATGTTCTAATTATTATGCATGCCTTACTCGAGCGAGAATATTTGCACATGTTGCCTATTGATATAATAATAATAATAATAATAATAATAATAATAATAATAATAATAATAATAATAATAATAATCTTTGTCTTATCCATAATATTCTAAGAACTTTTGCCTATTAATAATTAAGTCTTGTGGATTTGTTTCCAGCCAAGAGAAAATGAGGTCAACGTGTTTAATTTGATCATACATATACAGATATATAGTACTCCAACATGGATTTGTGCATGCGTTTGTCTGTCTTAATCTAGAGAGTGTTTCATTGGGGGGTCATCCTCTTTGCGTGCTTCCATGTCCTCCTCAGCCATCACCTGAAATGGCGAGGGCATAAATATACAAACCATCAGCTCCCACGGTTCAAGTTAAACGGAGAAAGAATCGCGCAAGTCAAGATATATAACATTTATACAGCATGTGATGGCATTGTTATAAAGCTCACCTTTTCAAGTTCTTCATCAAGTTTTAGTTCGAGTTGGTCCAAAAGCAAGTCATCGGTGGCAAGCTGCTTTTCCTCGGTTGGGGCTTCTGTTAAAGCCGAAGAAAAAATTAAACCATTAGGCAGATGAATTTCAACCACAAGTTGCTAAATTTGTTATTATCTTAAAAAAAGAAAAAAACAAGCTTTGTACGCAAAGAGATATTTTCTATATGTGCTTTAAAACATAGCATCTCAAGGCGGATGATGACTCTTAAACATAGTACTCGGGTATGCTAAGCAGTTAATGCGGAAAAATATCAGATATCGGTCAATGACCGATATCTGAGATATCGGTTATAACAGTAAGATATCGGTGGGATATCGGTAATTTTGATATCATGTAAAATTCATATATATAGCAATTTAACACTAATAATTCAGTACAGTCTCCTACCATTAACAAACTAACCTTTTGCAAATTGCAAAACACTAACAATCGTTGCAAGTAAGAATTGATTAAGACTTAAAACACTAACATTGAACGCTAAAAGTTGATTATTAAGACTTAAAACACTGATATCGGGAATATCAGTGATATATCGACCAAATATTAGTCTAATATCGGTCAATATCGTTGATATTATCGGTACCGATATTCTGATTTATATATCGGCAAGGGACCGATAACCGATATATCACTGATATATCGGTGATATATCGGCGATATCGACTGCATAGTGGGTATGAATAATACAGTTATTAGTTTAGTTGGCGGCAAGTGATCGATCATACCCTTTGTTTCAATCGAAGAAAGAATTGGTTCAGTAGCAGCTGCATCACCATAGTTTTCCTTCATCACCATAGTCTTCTGATTATCACCCAATAACAATATTAACATAATGAATTGTAATACGGATTGGAGTATCGGTACAGTAGAGAGAAATAACTCACGGGATAGAGCTCTTCATTTGTGGTCATACTTGGAAGAAGCAGCATCATGTTGGGATCATAGCGAGCACGCAGAGTGTCTGGAAATCCAACAAGTTTTGGAATACGCGGCTTCGGCTTCCTATACATAGACAATAATAATAATAATAATAATAATAATAATAAACACCATCACAAGATAATATGTGTATGCTAACTATATATTAACCTGGACACTGTGAATGAAAAACGAAATACCTGACCCTTGTTTCATCATAATCAATCTCATAAGTGTGGAACCAGTGCTGCGTCCTTGGTTGTTCCATGGACTAGACAGGAAATCACCAAAGCGTGTAGTAACGTCAGGTAATAACAAAACAAAACAAACAGCATTATATATACGCGTCTCAACGTTTCGAGAAAAACAGAGTGAACTTCCTCAGTAACGTGTGGTTGCTCTATGAAACACTATAGAAAACGAAAAGTCACGACCGAATTAAAATGTAAAAATATAATAATAATAATAATAACAATAAAGAAAATATAATAACAAAACCTACCTCTTTCGGCATATTGAAATACTCAGGTTTGCGTAGCTCCCAGAACTGATCACGAAGATCTCCTAATTGGTAAATAAAAATAAAAATAATTAGAAAATTTGGCAGAAGTAGTAAAAACAAACCCTAGTTGCCCCTAAAACCTACTAAAAGTTGAAACCTAGTCTAACTGCACGCAATATACAAGCTAACGAAACACGAATTAGTTCATATTCATCTCACAATCAATTTGTTCGATAGATAATATAACGAACAAACGAACCTGGTGGCGTCGACATGTTCATGTGATTTTGATTGATTTTGATAGGTAATATAACAGCGTATTTGTTTTTTTTTTTAAGACAGGCGGTGGAGATTTAGTATTTATTAATTTATTATTAATAAACAATTTAAGTCATAAAAAATAACCAAATATGATAACACGTTCAACTAGTACGTATTAACAGTTCCGTTAATACGTTTCAAACAAAAAATCATCCATTTAATAATAACACGTTTAAATTCGACTTAACCTAATACAAATCTACAGTTAGGTGGTTAACATATCAAAAAATTGCCCCTAAAAACATCTAGTTACAGGTTACAAACACCTACTAAAAATATATATAATTTAAAATATAATCAACAACAAAGAGAAATTAACAAATTAAAAACATCAGAGCAGATTTGTAATTAAAATGTTCTAGTATGTTCTAAATCAAAAAAACAACGAATCCTATTCACGATTTGCTATGAAAACACATAATTTGAAGTCTAATCGAAATATAAATACTTGCCAAACTATACGTTCTAAATCAAAAAACAACAATCCTATTCACGATTTGGCAATAAAACACATAATTTGAAGTATAATTGAATCACAATTACTTGACAACTATAAAACACAATATCGATCATAAATTCAACAGAAAAATAACCTAAAAATCGCAAAAAATTAAGTTATCAGTCGATTAAACCTACAGTATACAGCTAAATATATCAAAGTTGATTAAAATTAAACCTAGAATTACTTACTTTGATGATCGTAATACATGACGTTAAGATCAAAGAAGGCCGTCAAAGTTAATCGATAAGAAAAATTGCCAATTGTTAAGCAGTTTTTGGATACGTGATCAAATAGAATAAAACATGGTATATACAAAACGGGTTGTAATTATACAAGCACGATTAACTTTTAAAAGTAATGTAAAAAGACAAAAACACCCTTCTGTTAACCTCGCGTACGTAATGTACGATAACCAATTTTTGTATTGAATCCTTTATATATATATATATAACAACTCGGATTTTCCACATTATTTTAGAGCCGAGGGTAGTGGGGCGCGACTGCCCAGCGTGGACGACGTGGACGCTGCGCACACCACTACACTATTCCCGTGGATGGGGGCGCGGACGTGGGGGGTGGACGAGACCGGGGGCAAAACTAGCCGTTGGCTATTTATTTTAAAAAAAGTTTTTTTTTATTTACAAACCCACTATAAATAACAGCCCCATTTTATAATAATAACACACCATTCTTACTCCCTTTCTCTCTAATAATTTTAAAATCTCTCAAGTTTCTCAAATTTAAACCATGTCGGGATCGGGTTACGGTAATATTAACATCAACGACCCTCAACTTCCCAGGGGATTGAACTACTTGGACGACGAAGCGTTTCAAGCGTTCATGGATATGTTACAATCTGATTATTCGGTCCCGGAAACACAACTGGAGCCGGCACCGGAGAAGCCGGCAAAACGATCCCACAAAAAGGGGAAGAAAACCGGAGAAGCGGATGGTCCTTCGGCACCGGCTAAGCGGAAGTCTACTTTGTGGTCTAAATAAGAGAAACTTGCGTTGGCAAAAGCTTGGATTGAAATATCCCAAGATCGGAACATGGGTAAATTATTTCGCGAATTTTATTGTTTAATATATCTTTTAAGTTTTGTGTACACTTATTACATTTTTTGTTATTTATTTTGTAGCCGACTTTCAAAGAGCTCGAGTTTTTTGGGCCAAGGTTCGGAAATGTTTTTATAATCAAGTGGGCAGTAGGGCTCATACCGAAAATATGATATCGACTCGGTGGACCGATACTCATAAATATGTAGGATTGTTTACCAACATACATAATTGCAATGTTAACTGAATGTGGGCGAGTGGATCCGATGATCTCTCGGTTTACCAATTCACTTATGATGAATGGAAACAAAAGGTGTTGAGGAGGTATGGGGTGGTGAAGACGTTTAACGAGGGCTACTTGTGGGAGTTTGGCTTTTCTAGCCAAACACTTTAGCCACCTACCGTCATCCGACCAAGCGATAATGGAGGAACAAAAAGATCGTATTCGGAAGGAATTGACGACAAAAAAATAAAAACGCTATTTATATGTTTTTCTTATTTTCTATTTTATTTTCCTTTTTATTTATGTTTTAATGAAGTATTTTAATATATATTTGTGTGTATAACAAAAAAAAATCAATCAAGCCTTGGATCACCTGGACCACTACACCCTCTGGGGCTTGATCATGTGTCACGTCAGCGCATACGTGGCACAAATATATTAAATCTCATGGGCTTGGATCAAGCCCCACTAGCCTTTGCCTAATAAATAAAGATACTCACAATTAAGACAAGTGGTATATTGTATTGAAGGCAGAAGATGATGATGTTGTGGTGCAGGAGACTGCCAAGTGTGGACACCAAAAGAGAAACAGCCGTCGGATAAAGAGGGGTAGTAGGCCCCACTAGGAGTTTTATAATGTAAAAAAAGGGGGTATTGGTTTTAAATACTCCGAAATTTTATCTGTTGGTAGGGACACTCTCAACTAACAATTTGTCTCTCATCACTCTCAACTTGTAACATATTTTCTTCTGTCATTCCCGAACTTTACGGATCTTAACTCCGTTAGTTTTATTGCTGATGTTGCATTTTTTTAATGAGATGGCAAGCTTACGTGATATTTTCTTTAAAACATGTGGGGTCCCAACTTCCACTTCATTATAAAACATTAAAAAACTTAAAACTAAAATAAAAAATAATAAACCCTAACTGTAGGTCCCAAAACCGGATCAAACAACACAACAAACTAAGAACTAGTTGTCTTGGATTAACCTCTTCACTAGTTGACGGAAACAACTAGTAAGGACCGAGATCTCGGATCTTGTGGTGGGGTTAGTGGAGACCGAAAGTAAGAGAGGAGGGTTAAGGGTTAGAGAAAGTTTTTGGTTACTTGGAGAGAATACTTGGATGGAATAATAATTGAAAAGGGTTGTATTCACAAAGGTTGTGGAGAAATGGGTTAAGTGACCCTTTATATAGGGTCCCCATTTCTCCAACAATTACATTTTGTCCTTACAAAATAAACGTACTGAGGTACGTAATACACCGACTCTAAACAAATATAAAGACATACGCAATCCTAAAACTAATATAGAATATTGGCCCTACAATCTCCCTCTAGGATTGTGTATGTCCAGAAACCTTCAACAATTTTTTTGTTTTGTCTTTATTTCTAGAAATCTAGTAGTTGTCTTGATCCAAGAGCTTGAACGAGATTGGATCTTGACAATTCTTTATTTTCCGATCTTGAAGACTTGAACTTCAATCTTATTTCCTGGGAAGAATCGGAAACAACAAATTTTAGAAACATCAGATGCGGGAGGCTCGACATTTAATTTTCCTTTGTTGCCTTTCTTGTGCCGACTTGTTTCTTTGCTTTGTCCTTCGACTGATCTTCAGACACGATCAGTTCATTTTTGGGTTCAACTGCCAACTGTCACGTTCTCGTTTTCTTTTAAGCGCTTCATATTTGGCAACTTCAGTCTCCGCAGCCTAGGACACTTGATCTTGATCTACCCGTCCATGTACAGCTGCACAAAACTTAGAGCAAATAAGATTCGTTCACAGACCCTCTTGAGGGTCAAAGAAGAATTTTCTTTTTCAAAATATGCCCCTCAACTTGTAAATGATTTATATAAGTCCCAGGTTTCCAACGAACTTTGCATGAACGACCTTGACAACAAAACACATAATTTTGAATAAAACAAAAGTTTAATAAAATATGTACGAACACATAAAAACTTAAAATCTTTTTGGAATTTTCATATATCAAATATTTCAAATATATATACTTAATATATTAAAGTTGAAACATAAAATAAAACAAGAAAAATGAAAAAAGATAGAAGTAAAGATGAAATTAATATTATATAACAATAATATTTACAGAATTTTCTAATGACTTTAATATTTTTACAAGAAAAGATTATAATATATGTATTCAAGTTAAACTAATTTTAACAAGTAAATTAAAATAAAATAAAAACTAAGGAAAATGAACTAAAATTTAAAATTAAGGTAAGAAGAAAATTAATATTATATTAATTATATTAAATAATTTACAAAATTATATGGATACTTGTTTTTGGGTGAGAAAGATCACGACATGGAATCACATTGTCTATTGCGTCCTAGATCACACTTCTATTTGGATATTATTATGCCAAGAACCCAAAGTTGATTGTAGATATGTTGGTCCACTTTAAACTTAACAAGTATTTTGATTTCACCGTGATACGTTAAGGTATTAATTAAGCACAATACTTGTGTGGTCCCCTGTTAATCCAACATGTTACAAACTCCATCATACCTCGGGCATAGTTTGTGTTCATCAGTATCACCCCGAATTGACTCCGACCCCCTAATAATTGATCAAAACATTTTGAGCTTCATAGACTTTTTGCAAACTTTTCTTTCAAACAATATGTAAAGGTTGAACCATGGACTTACTAGTTTTGTTGACTTATGCCTTCATATAAAGTGTTTAGGACTTACTTGTTTGCCCCACGTTACGTGGTTCTAATATACCCATTTTTGTTTGATAAAATTATCAACATTTTTGTTGTTGATTTTGAATACTTTTTGAGTATTTTGCAGTTTTTCTGCTTTTTCAATGATTTTTGATATTTTTCATTCGAAACTAAAGCAAGAAATAAGTTTTCATTTTCTGACCAATCACTAACGAGCTCGTGTATGACTGACTATTAGGATTTCTGTCTTCATTGATATGACTTATTTGGAGTCAGCAACCGCTTCATAAGAGTGTAACCACTAGCATAGGCAGATATTTAAGTTTATATCACTATGATACTTACTCATTTGTTAAGCCTATCTACACATCAAACAATGATCTTGTTGCCTTTGGTCTACTCTTTTCATGTGCTAGGATCACCTTATACAGTTTCTTATCATTTTCCAAAGGTCGGATCAATTTCTCAAAATATTTATAAGTTTTAATATTTATCCGACTCCCTCTAAACATGATCTCACTCTAAACAAGAGATTATACTTTTCAAACTTTTTCAGATTTTCTTAATTAAAATAAAATAATATAAAATATTTTTGAAAAATCAAGTGACTCATTTTTTGTTTTTCTTAAAGAAAGTAAAATATAATATACTCTTAAGTCATTTTCAGATTTTCTTAAATAAAATAATAATATAAAATATTTTTGGAAAATCAAGTGACTTAGTTTTTGTTTTTCTTAAAGCAAAGATAAAATCTTTTTGGTGTGTTAAAGTTAACTCCTTTTCTCCCTCTAAAACTGAGACATATTTGAAAAATATTTACAATTTTATATATAAAGATAGATAGGTTGTTTTAATCAAAATAGAACAATGGCTTTAGTGAAAAGGTCAACAAAACTGTTGTCAGATGGACTATCCTAAACATGCATTGTCATATCATATAACAAAGTTGAAGAGATTCAAACCGAAGCCCAGTGGCTGACGCAGGATCCATCACTTGAAAGAAGTAGTTGGACGAAATGAGTTTGAGAGACGCTCGACAAGTTGTGGTTGAGCCATTTGAACAAGGTCGGCATTGTTGAAGCACAAGGTATGAAACATTTCCCTTTCCTTGTAGTTCTCCCATGTCGCTTATGAAAGACTCGAATCCGCCATCGAATGCTTTAGCATCAAACAGCAAGAGTTCGTCTCCCATCATATGTCGGGTGCAACCACTATCTAAGTACTGGATACTATTGATAGTCCTCCTTGATTGACCCTACATGCACTAAGCGATTAAATAGACATGGGTTCCCGAGACTTAGTTGTCTCAGGAAAGTCGACTATAAATCGACCAAACTTGATTTTATTTCTTGAAAACAATTTATTTCTTGGCAACTCATCGCTTGAAGAACAGTCCTTAGGAATCCAAGCACAAGCTTGTTCCTTGGTTTTGAAGATTCTGGACTTTTGTTTTCTAAATTTTAAAACTGTTTTTGGTGAATCCTTAGACTTTTCAGTCTTAGGATCCTTTTTGATTTTATCCTTTTTAGTTCTCCAAAAAGGTTTTCTCTTGGGTTTTATTTTATTGACTTTGGATCTCACATCCATTTCACTGGCTTCACTATCAGCTTGATCAGTCCTTGAATCAGGGCTACTAAAAGCACCTTTTGGGGACTGACTAAGCCGCCTTTGAATATCAAGCTGTTGCTTGAACCAGTGCTTGCAATGTCTTGCAAGGTGAGAAGAATGACCACAAACAAAACAACACTTTCTCCTAGGAGCACTATAAAAAGGTTGGTGTGGTGGGAAGGTGATCCGTGGAAAGGAACATGATTATAAAACACATTTGATGATTGACCTCGATCATCAAAAGTATTAGTGTAATATGGATCAACAAAATTTTATTGATAATGACTATAATAGTTGTTATCAAAACAGTTGTATGACTGAGGACTTTGTGATTGATTAGTTTTTTGAGAAAATGATCTTTTATTTGGTGGCACGTATTTACTTGAAGTACTCGTTTGATTATCATTTTCAAACACTTTGCTTTTACATGAATTATCCTCAGTCTCACAACTTGATGATGAACAACTAGTTATGTTCACCTCAACAGGCCTTTCCACCGACCCACTTTCTTCTACACCAACTGCTGGAGAAGATGGACTACTAGTAGGACTAACTGAAGGAACAGCTGAATCAATAGTCTTAGGAGCAGCAGGAACAAATGTCTTTGAAATTGGCACATGACCAATACCATAGACCATTTCTTCATCTGGTGGTGAGTTAAAATCAAAGTGAGGAAGGCTAGTATAGTTATCATTAAAAGGCGGTGGTACAACAGAACTATCATAGCCTATACCAGTCTTTAATCTTAACTCCATATGTGACCCAATTAATTTATTCAGCTTTTCGGAAGCTAACTCAAAGTTTTCTATGGCAATTTTCTTTTGGGTTAACTCAATTTCTAATTTAACAATTTTAGCATTTAGTTCAATTACATGATTTTCATGACGTTTTGCTAAATTTCTAGCAATTGAAACTTGTTCCCTAAGATCGGCTATATCATTACCATGAGTGTAAATTCTGATAGTGTAAATCTTTGCAGCATTTTTAAGATCATCATTCTGAACTCTAATGCTCTCAATTTGTTCAAGAATTTTAGCATTATGGTTTCTATAGTGAAGAACTTTATCGATACATTCTTGAGAGCAGAGTTTGTGTACCTCGGGAATGAGAGAGGCAGGTGTAGGAATCCCATAAGTGGAGCTCGATGAGGTGTTTGCTTGATTACTTCCACCTGCAGCACACTCGTGGATGTTAGGACTTGCTTGACTGCTCACACCCACATCACTCGTCTCATCTTTATTTTCTTTGCACCAAGACTTGATGGTAGAAGTCAAATCTGAGAGTGTTAAGGTATCCAGGTTTGTCGTTTTCCTGATGGTAATCACACTGCTATACCATGCGTAAGGCAGTGAATTCAACAACTTCATGTTGATCTCAGACAACCGAGGGATGATACCGACACTACTCAATTTAGTAACGAGTGACTCAAATCTGTTGATGAGAGAGGCAATCGATTCTCCTTGAATATGTTTAAACTTGTTAAATTCTTCTTTTAACATGTTCATTCGGCATTCCTTCATATTGAGACTCCCTTCAAGCTTAGAATTGCAAGACATTTTTTTTAATGGAAGACTAAGTAAAAAATAAAAAAGTTTTTTTTTTGTCAACGGGTCAAAGTCAACGGTCAATGGGTCAAAGTCAAGGTCAACTGGTCAAAGTCAACGAGTCAAAGTCAACGGTCAACGGTTCAAAGCCAATAGTAAATGGGTCAACCCTTTACTCTAAGATCAAACACTCTTGAAACAAAAACTGCTCAATAGCTAAGTCCAAAGTATTCAAATAGTAATTGTAGTCAAATGGACAATTGTATTCAAATAAAAATTGTATTCAAATAGTGATGTGACCCACCGAGTTCAGGTAGGATGGTGTAGATGGAAAGCAGCCACAGGTATATTGTGCGACAAGAGTTTCCCGACTAAACTAAAGGGAAAATTCTATAGGGTGGCAGTTAGACCTGCAATGCTATATGGAACAGATTGTTGGGCCATCAAGAAGGCACAAGTGCGGAAGATGGAGGTAGCAGAAATGAGAATGCTACGTTGGATGTGTGGGCACACAAGGCTAGACCGAATAAGAAACGTTGTGTTTCGCGAGAGATTAGGGGTGGCGAACATAGCAGACAAGATAAGAGAGGGGAGATTGAGATGGTTTGGACATGTAAAGAGAAGACAGACGACAAATCCTGTTAGATCCGTAGAAAACATTACTATAGAGGGGAGGAGGGTAGAGGACGACCGAAATTGACTTGGGATGAGAGGATTAGGCATTATTTGATAGACCTAAACCTCTCCGAGGACATGGTTGAGGATAGGAATTTGTGAAGAAGTAGAATTAAAGTTAAGGATTTTTAGAGAGAATTGAATACCTTAGGGCTTAGACTTAACTTATTTAGGTCACATACCATAATGGTATTTCCCTTACATATATTATTATTATAATTATTATTAGCTTTTATATAGCTGTTAAACTGTGATCTTATTATTAATATTATTATAATTAGTAGTAGTTTTTATATAACTGTTAAACTTTGATTTCCTTTATTTTGCTTCATACACTTGTACTTAGAGCCGAGGGTCTCTCTGGAAGCCACCTCTTTATTCCTTTGGATAGAGGTACGGTGTGCCTACATCCCACCCTCCCCAGACCCTACTTATAGCTTTGCTGTCGGTGGGATTTTACTGGGCATGATTGATTGATTGATTGATATATATTCAAATGAACAATTGTATTCAAATGAAAAATTGTATTCAAATAACAATTGTATTCAAATGAAAAAATGTATTCAAATAACAATTGTATTCAAATGAATAAGTGTATTCAAATGATGAAGGATTTGAATACAATTTACTTGTATTCAAATGGACAATTGTATTCAAATAACAATTGTATTCAAATGAAAAATTGTATTTAAATAACAATTGTATTCAATGAAAAATTGTATTCAAATAACAATTGTATTCAAATGATGAAGGATTTGAATATAATTTACTTAGAACTCAAAGGCTTGGATTTGAATACAATTTTCTTAGAATAATTGTATTCAAATAATGAAGGATTTGAATACAATTTATTTAGAACACGGAAGCTTGGATTTGAAAACAATTTTCTTAGAACAATTGTATTAAAAAAACAATTGTATTCAAGTGACAAAAGTATTTGAATTCCTCTTTTAGAATGTCACCAACTCACTTTCCTATCACCTTTCTCAAACCATCCCAAATACATGCATAACACTACAAACACAAATATTTTGAGATTCACAAACCAAAAACACAAACTTTTCAACCAAACTTTAACATTCTTGAACTTGAACACTTTATTTTCTTGAAACTTTTGAAGAACACATTAACCCGAACCCACTTATTTTCTAGAAATTTCGTATTTTCACACACACAAGACCAAAATCCAAGGTTGTGACCCAAGATCTACAACTAGTAGAGCCCGAAAGCTCTGATACCAATTGTAGGTCCCAAAACCGGATCAAACAACACAACAAACTAAGAACTAGTTGTCTTGGATCAACCTCTTCACTAGTTGGCGGAAACAACTAGTATGGACCGAGATCTCGGATCTTGTGGTGGGGTTAGTGGAGACCGAAAGCAAGAGAGGAGGGTTAAGGGTTAGAGAGAGTTTTTGGTTACTTGGAGAGAATACTTGGATGGAATAATAATTGAAAGGGTTGTATTCACAAAGGTTGTGGAGAAATGGGTTAAGTGACCCTTTATATAGGGTCCCCATTTCTCCAACAATTACATTTTGTCCTTACAAAATAAACGTACTGAGGTACGTAATACACCGACTCTAAGCAAATATAAAGACATACGCAATCCTAAAACTAATATAGAATATTGGCCCTACACTAACTCTATCAATCTTCTCTCTCTCTCTCTCTCTCCATTTCCCAGCCACCACCACCCACCATAGCCTCTCCTTAACCCACTTCATCTCAATTAACATTTCATCCCTCTAAACAGCATCACCTCTTAGATCTAGCATAATATTAATTTAACAATCTTCAATAGACACAATGATAACAAGATTTCGAAGAGAAAAAAAATCATATCAAGGAGGTCACGTCTACCTCCTTAATTTAAGTCCCCCTGATCGGAACCCTACGCTATAACATACGCAGACGTCGGAGACTCGTCTCTTAGCATCACCAAATTCTCTGGAATGAAGTACACCGGTATTCGTGGATCCCTCAAGGAAAGTTCATCCGTTATTGTTCTCTGTATAAGAATTCTGGTTCCGTTAAAAAAAATTCCTTCCCTTTCCCTTTCTTATCCTTCCCGCTCCTTTCCTTGATTAAAAAACTCAAGAACAAGGCGTTAGAGAATCAATTGATTGTTCAGTATATACATATTCATGCCCCGAGTAAGGATGATAAATGATTGGAATTTAGTCAAATTGAGAGGAGTTTTAGGGTTGAGGTTAAAGTGGTAGGTTATTGTTGGGGGATTAGTCATTCAAATTCAAGTATGATGTCGATATGGCAGGTAAGTGGTGGTGGTCGGCGATGGTGTGGTGACCAGGGGAGAGAGGGGATATATTGATATGATTATAATTTTTGTTATTAGTTTTAGGTTTTTCAATTTTTAATAATGAAATGGAGGTTGGGACCACATGTTCTAAGGAAAACACCATGTAAGCATGCCACCTCATTAAAAAAATGCCACATCAGCAGCAAAACTAACGGGTTTAGGGTCCGTTAAGTTCAGGAGTGACAGAAGAAAATAGTTTACAAGTTGGAGTGATGGGAAACAAATCGTTAGTTAGGAGTGTTTTCTACCAACGAGTAAAAGTTGCGAGTATTTAAAACCAATATCCCAAAAAAAGGCAAATGGGCTTTTAGGTTAAAATAAAAAGCTTCAATATTAGTCCATCTTCGGTCTGGGTGACTTCCATACAATATTTTATGACCCTACGAAAGAATCAGATCAATAATTATGCCCTGAAGCTACCCCGCAACCTGTTCGAAATTTCGCCAGTATTGCCAAAGGGGGTATGTTCACCGAGCCGGAGAAAAAACTTAGTATGGATCGAACCACCGAATCGGATCAGACATTCAGTCTTGATGACTTCCATACAATATTTTTTGACCCTACGAAAGAATCGGATCAATAATTATGCCTGACGCCACCCCGCGGCCCGTTCGAAATTTTGTCAGTATTGCCAAAGGGGTATGTTCACCAAGCCGGAGGAAAACTGAGTATGGGTTGAACCACTGAATCGAATCAGAAATTCGGTCTTGGAGACTACCATACAATATTTTATGATCCTACGAAAGAATCGGATCAATAATTATGCCCTGACGCCACCCCGCGACCCGTTCGAAATTTTGCCAGTATTGGAAAGGGGTATGTTCACCGAGCCGGAGAAAAAACTGAGTATGGGTCGAACCACCGAATCGGATCAGAAATTTGGTCTTGGAGACTTCCATACAATATTTTATGACCCTACGAAAGAATCGGATCAATAATTATGCCCTAACGCCACCCCGCGGCTCGTTCGAATTTTTGCCAGTATTGCCAAAGGGGTATATCACCGAGCCGGAGGAAAAACTAAGAATGGGTTGAACCACTGAATCGGATCAGAAATTCGGTTTTGGAGACTTCCATACAATATTTTATGACCGTACGAAAAAATCGGATCAATAATGATGCCCTGACGTCACCCCACGGCTCGTTCGAAATTTTACCAGTATTACCAAAAGGTTATGTTCACCGAGCGCTCAAGAGGGCTCCTTGTCACGGACCAAATAGATGCTTAATTTGTGTTGTAACGCTTGGGTTTGTTAGCTCGTCCCGGACTTCATTGGGCACGGCCTCAGTGGGAACGAAGGCGTACATGCCTAGTCGTGCTTGCACGACGAACGCATCATTGGTTGCGAGCTGTTGCCGCTCGCCTGATGAGTCCAAGGCAAGACGAAACCAACAAGCCCTGATCATGAGCAGACTGATTGGCTGGCCTTCTGACGCCACACAGAATCAAAGGGATAGCTCGGTGACATCCTACTCTTTTGACACTCCCCGATTTCTTTTGCGTAATAGTTTGACTTAACAAATATGGGTGAGATGGCATGGGCCACTACTATAGATAAATAAATAAATAAAAATAATCAATGTTCATAAACCAGAAGATTCTAATATATTACTCTAACACACTTCAAGTCAAGATGTGTTCTGTTGACAATACAAATAATTAATATACAAGTATGACTTAAATACGACCAAGTTTTTTTCTGAGTCTGTCAAAAGTGATGGCATGTTTCATCGAATGATCGCACCCGATTAATCCACTAGTGACATCAAGAAATCGTGGGAGTGTGTAATGGTTATTAGATGCCATAGATGGATGTGAGATTGTGATTAATGATAGCAATTCGATTCGATTAACTAGAATACAAGAACTTATTAACTATTGTACAACTTGGTATTTTAGAGGGGCATGTGGTCTATTTTAAACTTAAAAGTAAAATATTTATATTATAAGTTCTTATTTTTTTAAAATCTTTATTGATGCTAAGGGACTGAATTTTTAAAAACAAGCATAATTGGCCTATTAGCTCAGTTGGTTAGAGAGTCATGCTAATAACGTGAAGGTCGCAGGTTCGAGACCTGCATGGGCCATTAATTGTTATTTTGTTTTCAACTTTTTCTCTTGAAACGAGTTTGCTCAGTCTTTGTATAATTATATTGGGTCAAATGGACTTTTAGGACATCTTTCTTAAAGATAAATATGGGCTAGATGCTAAAGCTTTAATGGCACCCTTTGTTTATTTCTGAAGTTCATGATGACAACCAATATATTTTTAAATGAGATATATCTTGAATTACACGGTATTTTAGTACTCCCTCCGTCCCATTATAAATGTCATAGTTTGATTTTTCAAGTCTTTCTTGCTTAACGTTGACCGACAATATTTTTGTTTGTGTTATATAATACTTGATGTTAAATATATAAATGGATTGAGTTTTAAATGTATTTGACACTGATATAATTTTCATCAAGTATTATATGACACGGAAAAAAATATTTACGGTCAAGTTTGCAAAAGAAAGACTTGACAAATCAAACTAGGACACTTATAATGAGACGGAGGGAGTATTTGTTATTTTGTAGGGGATTCAATTTATTATTCTATCTATTGGGGGTTGTAAATGCATAACTTAGTAATTTGAGGACTAATTTTAACTAATTAAGATATAGGGGGTTAAGTTAAAACTTCTGAGGTGTCTTTTAGGGTTGTAGTTTCATTATATATACAAGAGCAAACTGCGATTTTCGTCCTTATGGTTTGTTCAAATCTGCAGTTTTAGTCAAATAGTTTCAAATTTGCGATTTTCGTCTATGTGGTTTCATTTCACTTGCAATTAAACCTGATCTTACTAACCCCGTTATGTCTGGTCGTTAAACCCGTCAGCGTGCCCCTCACGTGAGGGGCAGTTTTGTCCTTTTTCTCCTCACATAAAACCCCGTCCTAATTCAGCACCCTCGTGTGAGGGGCTGGGTGTATTTGGCGAAAAATGGACAAAGTTACCCCTCGCGTGGAGAGCACGTTGATGGGTTTAACGACCAGACTTAACGGGGTTTGTTGGGTATGGTTTAATTGCAAGTGAAATGAAACCACAGGGACGAAAATCACAAATTTAAAATTATTGGACTAAAACCGTAGATTTGGACAAACCACAGGGACGAAAACCGCAGTTCACTTATATACAATGTTAGATGGATAGCCGCAAAGCACTAAAACCTTAATCATACATTTGAAGAGGGGAAAACTTAGTGTTTGATGAAGGCGCGGGCGCCCGTCTATTATCGTTGTGTCGCACGAGCACTTGTCTATTATCGTTGTGTCGCAAGGGCACCTGTCTATTATCTTTAAGCTGACCTCTTGATGGTAGACTGCATTAATATTTATTGATAACTAAAATCCTAGTTACCGCTACATGTATTTTGTTATTGGTAAAACTGATAATTGTATGTCTCATGATATGTTGAAAAGGATATTTGCTTTTGACACAAGTGGAGCAATAAGTATGTGGGAGAAACGAGTGAGCATGTTGCTCACAACTAAGAAAAACACCAGCCAATTACTTGGAGATCAAGCAAAAAATTTTCACACTTTTATAATATGCATTATGATAGTATTGAAATTTGAGAAAAATTAGTTTTACTTCATTGCTAAAACAAAATCGGATTGTTCCCTAGTTCACAAGAAAAAATATTATCATGAAAACATGGTAATAAAAATATAGTTTTACTTCGTTGCTTCGCATTTTTGATTATTTTAGTCGTAAACGTCTTATCAATTATTTATTTTTAATGGGCAACTTATTTGACAACAGTAACACGATCAGGGTGCCTAACAATGCATGACTATGACAATAATAGTTATGAATTTGGTTAGTTTATAACGATCTTTTACATCCTTTTTTTATTTTTTATTTTTATTGGTGTGAAAATACATCACTTTGTTGTCACAACATGAAGTTGTCATTTGTACATTTATTATTTTTCTAAAAAAAGTTCATTTTTATTAGGCTACCCATATTTCGATTTCCACTATTAACTAGTTTGGCTTGTTTATTTTCTATTATGTGTCTTTTTTTTCTTTAGGTGATATAACAAATAAAATAGATATCGATCTGGCTAAGGTAAGTCTTTAATTTGTTGTGAGCCACACATTGTAAGTTGTTTGGTTTAACATTTGACTTACATCAGATTGCATATGCGTCCGTGAGAACTGATGAACTTACTATCTTTGACATTGAGTATTCCCAAATATGTTTTTCCTTTCCGTTCCTATACTCAGTTTTAGCAACCTAATTTAGTATTTAGAACTTAAACTTTCAATGAGAATCTCGATTATGAATCATCATATATTAAGTAAGAGGCCTCCTGCGACCCAAGGATTATCCGGTATAGCCTTTCTGAATGATGGGATGAGGTTCGAAAAAAACATTAATAACTAAAATTCTAGCCAATAACTGTTGCATGTCTTTTATTATTGATTGCCGTATGCGTTTTTACTTGTTAACAGGCTACTTGCTTCTGACACTAGTGGATTACTAAGTATATGGGACATACAAGTGAGCAGGTTCCTCACAACTAAGAGCATCGGCGAATTACTTGGAGATCAAGTAAAGCCTTTTCACATTTTTATAATAAACATAACATACCGAAACTTGTGGATGATTAACGGTTTCCATTTGTTTCGATCAACACTTTCCGCATATTTTTGCCCCAACTTTCAATTTTGTAGCATGCATCCATATCCACGATGGTGAACAGAAACATGAACGATGGTGCCACCAGTAAGAGCCAACTCACTGCATCAACTTCATCATCCGCACCACCACCTTCGGGATCAAAACGTCCACTAACACCTAAGGCCAATACAAAATCTGGTTTGTACTATCGTGAAAAGGTAGTAACAAAGGTATAGTTTTACTTTAGTGATTTGGATTTGTGATTATTTTAGCCATAAACTCATTAATTCTATATCTTTAGCTGGGAACTTACTTGGAATCGGTTACCATATCAAGATGCTTAAAGAACGCTGTATAAGTACAATGGTAACAATGTGATTAGCATTCAATAATTGCGCATTTTTAAGTTTCAGCTATTAATTTCAAGATGAGTTTGTCAGTTTGATTTATTTATTTTCTTCTTTTCGTCCTTTTAAGGGAAAGATGAGATGAAACAACCGTCACACTTTTCTTTATCTTATGGTATGTGTTGGGATCCTTCTAATCAAGATGAGGTGTGTTTTTCTAAAGCAAACTTTACGTGGAAAGTTGATTTAAAAAAAAAAACTTCCTCACTAACACCTGAGGTCAAAAGAATTTATATTTGGTTTTTGCACAGTTAATGACAAAAACTACCATCATGAGAAGGCCCTTAATTAGTTAATGGGCATATTCATTGGCATATTTGGGTTTTTAAGAGAAAGCAATGGTAATTCAACTTCTTTACTTAAGAGTGTAGAGTAGGTTAATGGTTCAATCCATGTAATGTACGTATAACTTTTAGGTGTAATCTTCTTAATTAAATAATTATATTTCAAAGTCAATTTCCCTCTCTCAAAAGACTAGTATGTATCGGAGATTCATTTTTAAATATTTGATTGGTTAAAAGTATTAAAATAAACATTGACTAGATAGACCACTAAGAAAACACAGTGTGGATTATCTGAGTACCGAGTGCACCAATCTTTAAACTTAATCCGTCAATTCTTAATTGATGGTTTGTCGTATATAAGTTAATATTTTGCTTATAAATTTATAAAAATGGTTGAAAGTTGATTAAGTTATATTCCAATGATTATAATATTATTTTACTAGTTAACTTTTCGATATAGAAAACATATAAATGATAGTATCAGAGTTCAATTAATATAACTAGCCATATATTTTATAGCACATTAGGTGAAGCTTTGCTTAATCAGTCGCCTAAAACACTTACTAGTTGCAATTGTGCGCTATCACCCGCATCGAGTTTGTATTGGTATGATACATCATGTGTGATATCTCAAATCAACATTCGCATGTCTAACCATGCAACCTAAATTGGTTTTGTTGCACGATGTGCTTGTGAAGATTTGTGTGCGCACTCTCTTTTCAATAGTTGTAGACAACAATCAAACCATTCCACTCATGGTGTTCTCCTTGTTAAATGAACTAGTTACAAAATATAGTTGCATATACAAGTATTGACGTAACACATTCTAAAGCCGGTTTTGAAAGCTGATAGAGTTAAAACTAGCCGATAATTTTCTTCCGTGCATCAATTCTTACATTGTTGAATACCCATACATTACAGCTTTCCATAGGAACCAGAATACATAGTATGTAATTATGTAATTGCAATAGTATCCGAAGGTCACTGTAGATGCTCTTGTGATTATATGTTCTCAAAATCCCATAATATGTCCTAATCCCTTAATCATTGTTTACATAATACTCTTTACATTAATTCGATCATTTTCTACTACATTTTCTGTTACTTACTGATACTACCAGACAAGATGGTTTCACATATAGGCATGCCAAAGTATGATAATCCCACATGTCATAACAAGACACATCTACACAATATTTTTTATAGTGAAAGTATAGACGTATCTTACATTGCAGGTGTGGGAGTTCGAAACACTAGTTTGTATTTAAAAATGAAGAGAAGCATATTATGGTTCGTTCGTTGGTTGGTTGAGCAAAGTCGAGTGAAGATCAAAACAGTGATTAGAATAGAAAAGCTTCTTTCGTTGGTTGAGCAGAATCGTGCTAGTTAAATAGGTTTTCATACATGTGAGTCAGTGGTGAAACCGTATCAAACTGCATTGGTCCAGCTGTATAGGCTTTTAGTTAATTGAACGACCAACGAAAAAAAATTATTACCATAATCACACCATCTCTAGCAAGATGCTAGCCACATTAAAAAATTTACATCGACCATCCGATAATACAAACACAACACACCCATACTCATCCCCACCCCAACATATGGTTTTTTGTATAGTTCTAGTCATAAACAAAACTAATTTCCCAAACCAACTAAATATGAAAATATGAAATCCATTTCACATCCAATATAAAAAAAATCATGCATGACCCCATTGGGTTTCTTGTACAAGTGATAATGAGAGAACACACTTAAGTTAAATTAACAAACGATACGAAAAAACTTTACATCAAACCAGCTTTCTCCAACGCGTCCTTGTAGTCGTCATCACTATTCGATGATGGTACCTACAAGATTTGAAGGTCAGAATCATACAATGATTCTTTGGTATTTAAGTTCAAGAACACTTCAAATTTTGTATGTGCTTGTTTATATACAAATAAATATCTTCTATACCTTTATAAATTTATTTACTTCAAGTAAAAGTAAAATGTATTTTACCTCGGTAACATCATGGTTAAAGTCACTCTGGATTTCCGCCATAAGCCTGTTTTCAGCGTCACCACTGAGCAAGTTGAATACAGCTCCTGTAAAATAACCAATTATTATTATAAATACAAAAAACCAATAATAATAATAATAATAATAATAATAATTAATTATCACCCACCCTTGCAGCCAACCCATCCTGGCTCAATTATCCGCAATTTATACCCGGGAGTAAAACGCCTTGCAGTGCGAGTGCGTATGAAAAAATCAGCTGGGAGATCCATATTAATGACAAGATTAACCTGAGACTGATCAAAGCCTACAAGAAGAGTATCTGTTGAAACTAGAACCCGAATTGAGCCATCATTGAATTCTTTGGTTAACTTATCTCGAGTTAATGCTACGGCATGACCATCCTTAACAAGTGCATCGCGTAACATAAGGGCTGATGCTATTTTCTTACGTGACACATAGATAATTGTTTGCCCGACAGATCCCTCTCTAGCGAACTTCAAGATGTTATCCGTTACTACCCGAATCTTCGACAACTCGTCCGGTACATTCACCTTGTAAACAGTCGCCACCATATTATCTATACACAGCTCCATATTATTATTACACGGCTCCATGCAAAAGAAAGAGAAAGAGCTAGGGTTTATGAATTTATATACTTCAACATTATTTTAGCTTAGGGTTTGCGAATTTATATACTTCCACAGCCCTACAACGAGCCCAGTCCAGATTAAAGAATTATATATTTTTTTATAGTTATTTAGCTATTAATTTGATATGTGAATTAAGGTCTAGTTCGCCATAAAAAGATTAAGCTTTACATGTGAAAAGGTATACGGGTAACATGTAAACGTATGAAAAAGATCATGTCATAGATCATGTCATTTATGTTATGATCTTTCTATGGAAAAGTTGCGAAATAAATTGGTGATGTAATATGAATATGATATTATACTTCCATAATCACCGCGAAAGATCAAAAAGCTCATTCAAAGTATAAAATACTTAGGTTTTTTGCAAGGTTTATCAAGTTGAGGCATACAATGCCTAGTTTTATTAAAATAAGGGTCTATTTGGTATGGAGTAATGAAATGGACGATGTAATGGAATGAGTAAGAGAATGTAATGGACAAGGTAATTGAAGGACTCATTAGCATTCC
>NW_027502620.1:0-10314 GCF_021521415.1 Bidens hawaiensis | reverse complement strand
AATTTTGGACAATTTTTGACAAATAATAAAGTTAAAGGACTAAAAATATTCATGGCAAAAGTAAAGAGAAAAATAATACAAAGAATGGAAGTAGCTTATGTTAAGGAATGGAGTAAGGAGACTCCATCCTACATCGGAGAAAGAAAGAAAACTTAAGCACTTTATAAGGAGAGAACGTTCCATGGAAATGTTCTTATATGGCCAACCATTCTCCCTAGTCCTAGCGGAGGGTGCGAAGCACCCGACACGCACGCGCACGGGCTCGGGCACGGGCTCGGGTGAAGCGCGATGGGTGCAATGTGGCGCTTTGATGGCGCACTTTGCACTAAGATATGGCAAGTTACTAAAAGATCAGGGACTAAAAATGAACAGATTCAAAGTTTTGCATCTTCGCGATACGCGAAGAATCCACGTTTTGCATCTTCGCGATACGCGAAGATGTAGGACACGTGGCAATCAGACTAAAGGTCTGAAGCTAGATCGTTGATCTAGTACTTATAAAATGTTATTCTCGTACTATAGGTCCGAGGTAACGAGAAAAATTGGTGAGAAACACCAACCAAGAAGAAAGGTGAATACGTCCAACTTTTTATAAAACAAGTCTTGAATGTTTGCAAGGGATTAAATCCCTAAAACTTTATAAACAATAGTAATGTTAGCCCTTAGGCTATTGTATACGTTTGTCTAGATCCTTACATATGTGGGTAGAAGGTGGGCTCACCGCACCACACTTGCTAATGCCTCCGCCACGTTGTGCCAGACCTAAGTAATGTCCGAGAGGGGATTATCTCGTGTATATTGAATAGTTGCTAAGACCTCGATGCTGCGGTATCGCTGAGAGGTTTCAAGTATAACTGGAGGTTTATAATAGCATATTTAATTTGGTTGTTTCCTAAGCCACGATGGGCCGGGTCATAAGATACCTGAGGGGATAACTAAGTAACTTAAATGTTTTGTGTCAGGGTGTTCACCAGAATGTGTTGCTAACGTATTTTAATAACTGTTTTACAGGTAATGGAGAATAGGTGTTTGGAGAAGAAGGGTAGCCGTTAGACGATCTGATGGCTCAATGAATGTTTTATAAACAAAACAATGTGAAACATGGTTTTGTAATCCAAACACTTATGTACAAATTAACGGGTGTTTTTAAAAATCCAGTCTTTTAAATATAATAATATTTTATTAAAATCTTCCGCTTTACAACCATAAACTCTGATATATTTACAAAACAGGTACCAACGTTGGTTGTCACGCCCAGGCTCTGAGCCGGGGTGTGACAACACTATGGAATGCTCTCTCTCAAAGTAAAAATTATCCATATGATTTATTCATTTCACAAGTATATTTTATTTAGAAACCCTTTCCAAATAACATAAGTGTCAATATTTATTTACTTATGATCATATCATATATAAACAAATATTATCGGTGTTTGTCTAGCTTGTTATTAGGTATGACCTGACTTGGATCATAACGTACTAACAACATCAATTAAAATATGTGTCTTGGATAGACCGAGTCCAAAAATAAGTTGCAACAGAACTTGGCTCATAGGCGCTCAACTTTAGTTTCTAAGTTGCTGCAGAACTTGGCACATAGGCCATACTCAACTTTAGTTTATAAGTTGTAGCAGAACTTGGCTCATATGCCATGCTCAACTTTAGTTTATAAGTTGCAGCAGAACTTGGCTCATAGGTCATACTCAAATTTAGTTTATAAGTTACAACAGAACTTGGCTCATAGGCCATACTCAACTTTGGTTTATTACTATTGTGGCTCCCCTTCCGCCCACTATAGTTCCATGATCATCACAGACCACGTTATCCCCATGGCTATTACAGACCACGTTATCCCCATGGTTATCATAGACCACGCTATTTCCCCAACCTGTTGTTTTAGCATTATATAGTGTATTTGTATAAACAGGCTGTCATGTATGATTTCATTATGTTTTGGCATTTGTAGTATTTCCATTTAATATATCAATCACGATAATAATCACCTTTCCTCAGCACGCAGTTTATCATTATGTTTGTAGAGACTTTTCAAATATTAAGGTTCAGGTATTTTACGTTTTGAACCGTTTTCAGATAGATAATGCATATAAACATGCTTTTCACCCCAAAAGTTGGTAAAATAGTTTAAAGGTGGAGTCATGAAACTCACCGACGGTTTTGTAGGCACTCAGTGCGAGATCAGCTCGGGGTTCGTTTCCTTTGCTATCTCTTAGTCCTTGTAGTCAATATTATAATAATATTAATATTTTAATATTATTATAATCTTCATACTAGATTGGGCTGTATATCTAGTCTGGGTATATCCGTAAAGCCCAGAAAGCGTCAATAGGCTTAGATTGTGATGTTGTTCAATGTCTAATGTTTAAACTCGAACTTGGCTTAGTTTCCCCGTTTCACCAGCTGGGCCAAGTTGCTCGTTTATGCGTTTTGAAAACATTTATGGGATGTAAACTTGGGTAAATGTGTTGGTTAATAAAAGGATTAAGTTATAAATAAAAATCACAATGTAGGGGTCTGGATTCGTTACGGGGCTCGTTTTCGTTTATTCAGTTTTATTTCGAGAAAAAACGCGCACAATCTATCCAAATAGTCCGAATTTCTCACAAAAAGTTTTTTTTACATAACTAATCCGAAAATATGTTTTTTTTTCACTCTTGATGTTATGATATTCTAACAAGTTCGTTAATCACAAATCTGTCGGTTTTTATCAAAAGTTGAATCTGCTTAACATTCAAATTAGCACAGCTAATGATTAGTTAATCATTAGATCATGAAAATTTAGAAACTTATCAATTAAATATGTAGATTTTTATAAAATTATTTCTGGATGTATTTACTGATTAATTAATTTATAAAAATTCATTTTATGTGCTATATTTAGCCTGAAAATTTTCCGTTTATACCAAACGATTTCCAAAATATCCGCCAAAATTCCTGAGTGATCAAAATACTTACCAATACAACCTGTAACAATTCCAGAATCTAACAAGCTTGCCAAGTATTCTTTTCGAGCCAAAAACGACTATGAAAATTCGAATAAACGCGAATCCACAAAACATAGTTACAGTTTTCCAAATGACCCCAAAAATTTTATATGTGATCATAATATAACAACTCTGAGTTCCCCACAAAATTTCATGATTTTTCAAACATTTTAACTATTTTTCCCAAATAAACGCCCCAACTCGGTAATAAATTCGCCAAATATTCTCGGATGGTCGAAAAATTACCAAATTTGAACAGGGACTCAATGATATGGTCCCTGATATCTCTGAAAAAATTCATGGCCTAAGAATATGCACATCACAATCGAATCCTAAACAGCTCGTAATCGGACATTTCGATATTACCTTTGCGGTTTTCGCCTGTTTTCGCTCTCTTAATCAAATTTCCGGGTTCTCGTGCTTCTATGTAAGCTAGGTACAGGTCCTATATCACAAACCAAGCATGTTTCATCAAGGGATAATCCATGAAAGTTAGGGTTTCGGTTTGGGTTCTAAACCAAACTTTTGAACCGTAAAAACTTCGTTTAAACCCTCTAATCCGTGTTTATGGCCAAAAAAGAGTATGATTCTGTTGGGACTTATATTTTAGACCGACGCATTTAATTATTATTATTATGGGTGAAAAAAAATTAATATTTTTGGTCTCAACCAAGGGTGGATGGCTTGAAGACCAAGACATGCTAGACTAGTATAAATAGATGTATTTGTTAATTTTTCAGTATGAGTGTATTGTGTATTGTCTGAGATCTAGGGTTTTATCTCTTAGAGAGAGCCGCTGCCTCCAGGATGAGCTCTCCTAGAGGTGGCTGATCTTTATTATATGTATGTGTGTATGTTTGAGTGCTCTGTATGACAATCTTTTGACTAATAAAATCATACTACCACTTCTTTATTTGTGTTTCGATTACATGTATTTGTTCATCCAGTCTATTGTTCATTGTAATCGATTCAGGCTCTCTCCAAAACACAACTCATCCGTCCAAAACACCTTTCAAGAGTGAATACGATTTGATCCTAGCTCAGATCCGAGCTCCACCATTAATAACGACCATTATTCACGCTTCCGCACCGGGGCTCGGGTCTTCTCAGTTGGTATCAGAGCTAGGGTTGCTGAATCATTCAGACTAACCGCTGAATCTGATTCATCTCGCTCTTGAATCCACCATGACATTAAACCGATGAAGTTTGTTGAAAATTTTTTAGGGTTTTGAAATTATTTGATGATTTAGGTAAAATTTATGTGGATTGATGTTTGGGTTGATGACTCGTTCGGAGATTCAACATCAATTTCATGTTTATTTGATCATATCGGTCTAGATCTGATGTAACAGTGTTTTTAGCTCGTTTTGGGGCAAAACTGTTATTGAAGATGATTTGCAGATCTGTAACGGCTGTTGATAGATTGAAAATAGATGGTTAATATCAAGATGACTGGGATATTGCTACAACGATTAATTTCAAATGAAGAAGCTTGGTTCGTGATCTGAAAATTAGGGTTTTATGTGCTTGTAATTGTTTTAGAT
Source organism: Bidens hawaiensis (assembly GCF_021521415.1). Taxonomy (NCBI): domain Eukaryota; kingdom Viridiplantae; phylum Streptophyta; class Magnoliopsida; order Asterales; family Asteraceae; genus Bidens; species Bidens hawaiensis. The sequence goes on along the minus strand of NW_027502620.1, from coordinate 5,769 downwards.
ATGAGTGTGCTGCTTGAACAGTAAAGGGAATATTGAAAAACATTGTTGCTGGTACAATCTGATATGTAGAAGTCAAGAATGAACAGGTACTAGGAGCAATCTAATGATTGTTTGTAGCAGCACATGGAAGATGCAAAGGGAATATTCAAGCAGGTTCTGTATTCGAAAATCATTGATTGATGATGCAGAAAAGAAGTCTTGGATGTCTCGAGCATGATAAGAATGGTCTCGAGTATGTAAAGTGACTAAGTGTTGCTTCGAGCACAGCTTATCTCGAGCATATATTATATCGAGCACATCAAGTTTGGATTCGAGCACATGAACCCCTTGCACATCCTGGTTTATCTCAAAATCTATCTTTTGGTCTCGAACACACTTTGTTCTACTCAAGTAAACTTTCTTCGAGCACACTTTTGCTCCTGAGCATGCTCATGAAAAGAAAAGAAAAATACAAGTGTTTTCGAGCACATCGAGCACACTTTTGCTCCTGAGCATGCTCATGAAAATAAAAGAAAAATACAAGTGTTTTCGAGCACACTTTGTATTCAAGCACACTTTTTCTTTTGAGCATGCTAAGGAAATGAAAAGAAAAACACTAAGTGTTTTCGAGCATGCACTTGAGCATGCCCTAGTGCATGCTCGAGTAAAGACAAAAAAACACAATTATTTTCGAGCAAGGTCTCGAGCATGGTCTCGAGCATGCTCGATGAAAGAGAAAAAAACACTAAGTATTTTCGAGCAAGGTCTCAAGCATGGTCTCGAGCATGCTCGAGTAAAAAAAAATTGATTATGCTCGTGAAGGGATTTAAAGGACTTATATGTACTTGTGAACCGATAATCCATGCTCGTGAATGAATTACAAGTTATGAAGACACTTTTGAAATATTTGGTGCCGTTGACCGTTTGACCAAGCTGATCTTTACGGAAGATATATACCAGCGTTAGTTTGGTAAATTTTATCCAATCATCAACATGCAAAAGGAAATCAAAGCCTTATCAGTTTTTCACAACTTCATCAAAGAGCTTTACAAGAAAAAGTGTTGACCAAGCTTACGGATTTAATCACTTATGAGTGTCAACCAACATAATGTTTTATTTATCTTTGTTTATTACAGAATCAACAATCTTGATAAGGATGGTCAAGGTTGTTTCACCCATACTTGATTTGAAGACATAATTTTCAAAGACAATTGCAACGAAATTGGGCGAGTAAAAATTCTTGAATTTCATTACAAATTGCTTGCTTCAAATCAAGTGAAAAGACTCAAGTTAAAGAAAAGTTGATCAAGTTCAATAATCCAAGATTCTTTAGAGATGTTTCACTATTTGTGAGTCTTCAGATTTCCTAGTATGGTTGAGAAGATAGAGTCATCACTAGTAACATGGTGAACGGATGATCAGTAGAGTTTAACCTCTTATGAAAACAGTCACTTGACAATCAACAACGGGTTATGGTTGACTTAAATGCTATCTTGATTCAGGAAATGGTTTGAAGATGATTTACAAGGGAAGAAACAGATTTGAATAATGGAAGATTATTTGATGATCACATTGAGTTTATTTCTTTTTGTGATGACCTTGTTACTTGAAGTTGATCTTTGAAGTTCAAAGCCTCGTTCATATGCCCATACAAATGTATCCGAATGTGATATAGGAGAAATGATCTAAAATGAACAACGGGAGAAGCTTAACGTGATGGGGAGAATTTCAACGAAAGACAACGAGTTTTTTTGAGGTGATCGTGGAAGAAATTCGATGGCATCGGTCTAAGGGGGAGATTGTTGGGACTTATATTTTAGACCGACGCATCGAATTATTATTATTATGGGTGAAAAATAATTAATATTTTTGGTCTCAACCAAGGGTAGATGGCTTGAAGACCAAGAAACTAGATTAGTATAAATAGACGTATGTGTTAATTTGTCTAGTATGAGTGTATTGTGTATTGTGTGAGATCTAGGGTTTATCTCTTAGAGAGAGCCGCCGCTTCCAGGATGAGCTCTCCTGGAGGTGGCTGATCTTTATTGTATGTATGTGTGTATGTACGAGTGCTCTGTATGACAATCTTTTGACTAATAAAATCATACTACCACTTCTTTATTTGTGTTTCGATTACATATATTTGTTCATCCAGTCTATTTTTCATTGTAATCAATTCAGGCTCTCTCCAAAACACCACTCATCCGTCCAAAACACCTTTCAAGAGTGAATACGATTCGATCCTAGCTCAGATCCGAGCTCCACCGTTAATAACGACCATTATTCACGCTTCCGCACTGTGGCTCGGGTCTTGTCAGATTCTGATTACTAACCATGTGTATGATAAAAACATGTTTTTGGACAATTTTTAGAGTTTTTACATAGTTAGAAGTAATTTTTGGCAATTAAACTATGTTTTTATATAATTAAACATGTTTAAATCAAGCTTTAGATCAATAAAATTGGCATTCACCTTTGAGTTCTTGCTGGAGGTTTAAAGATCAGAGCAAGCAGGTGCATCACATTGAGTTTTGTGTGAAAATGACTTTTTTAAGGCTTATAAGAAAAGATATATCAAGAGTGGGAAATTTTCCCTATTGGAGGCCGGAATTTTGGGGGTTCCCTTGGGCCCCTCAAGTGGCTATTTTGCCTCATTTTCTGTGCCGTACACGAAATACCACTTCCAATTTTATTTCGGGTCCAGTTTTGGGCGCGAAAAATTTATCGGGTAAGACAAATAGTGTAAAAACGTGTGTTTTTCGCTTATTCAAGTTTGTTAGTACTAAGGTGTATCCGGTTTTGTGACGAATGTCACAGTTCATTCCCCGGACATGTCATGATATGTCATATTCCATCGTTTAGAACCAATGCCTCATAGAAATTAATTTAACAAAGGTTATGTTGTTTTCAAAAATGAACTTGGTTCGCTTTTCTTGTTTCAGTCAAGTTTGGGACATTTTAGTTACTCAACCTTTATAAATTAATTACTGAATCTTATTAAAATCTTTTCAACATTCGTAACATGTCGGAACGTAACCCGATAAAAAGTTGAGTATGTTCGACCGGAAACGAACCGTTCGCCAAACTTATTTATCTTACTTTTTATGTATGTTTACCCTTGTTATGAAATGAGTAAAACAAATTGTTGATACACTACGTGAACGTCTCGGTCTTTTATTATATTATTATTATTATTATATTACTTGATATTGTAATGGGTATTTTGGTAAATAACCCCATTCGTTCTAATGTAAGGCTATTCGTTACCCCGTAACGAATAAGCCACATACGATATAAATGTAACACACATTCGTTAAACTTGATTAACGAATGTGACCACGAATGAAGGGCAAATCGTTAAAGGATAATGTAACACAAATGAGGTTGTTCATTCGTTAGACTTAATGTAACGAATGACACATTCGTTAATGTTTAAGTTAACGAATGTGTCATCCCCTATATATATCTGTAAAATTATCAGTAATGCAACAGAGATTTTATTATTCATCCTTTGCATCGTTACTCTGCCAAAATTCTCTCTAAACACACACAAACACTCACTAACCGTATTCATCATCATATACGTATCGATTACACCATTAATGTTACGATGTCATCATCGATCTAGATCCTCAAGTGCTCTCTCATAAATTAACCTGATTAATAATTATCGTAACATAATCCTTCTTATTAACTAAAAACAACAATAAAAATACATTTTATAATATAAAATCTAGACAATTATAGCGAAATATAATTTCTCCAAAAAGCTTAGTTTTTCTACTTAAAGTCCCAAACAACGAACCGAACCCTTCATTTCTTTTCTCATACTTTTATTTCAGTTAAACCTTTCATTGAACCTAGAATCTTTTATATTTTCTATGACCGTTTGTTTAATTGAACTTATCCAGTTCAATTATGTAAGCGTATTTTACATATTTCAAGTGCACTACTCATCATGTCAGTATTCATACCTAGCTTTAACTTTTATAATCTGGGGGCAACATGCATATCTTATAACGCCTTTATCGTAGTTTCTATCACAAACACTACTCACGGTCATGCTAAATACGTGCACACATGTTTTCTTACATTTATGTTATATTATTTGTTGTTTGCACTATATCTCAAATTACTGGCTTAGTTTCTTAGTTCCTCATTGTGTATTGCATCAAGCTCGAGTAAGATCCTACACCTCCCCATGTTTGTGGAGACGACATGTGGGCCACATTGTACTTACTGCTTGCTAGTTTTACATGCCCATGTTGCTCTTGTTCGAACATTAACATGTGATTGGTTGATTTTACATTACATATATATTATTACACAACCTTATATTTACTCACCAACTGTTAGTAGACATATATTTTTATGCAAGCTACAGATACACTAGTTGGCTTATTCAAGGGAAGACAACGTAGATGATTAGGTTATCTCAAAAAGAAAAACATAAATGCTATTAGTTGTTTACCTCTTTATTTATGACAAACATGATCTACGTGTATTATAAAATGAATATATATATATATATATATAGGAATGATCATATGAGAAGCGATATTATAGCGAGAAGTGCGAGAAATGAATCTGAACCATTGATTGATTTTAATCAATGGTCTACAATGAAATTGGCAAATTCGTAATTAAAAACATATATTTATGGCATATAATTAATTAAAAAGGGTAGATATGTCTATTATGATGTAGGCCTCATTAAACCAGACTTTAATATGTTCAGTGGTTATTGTCAGCACCGGACTTGGTGTAAACCTATGTAGGTTGACAAGAACACACCAGATCTAACAACTCAAAGCCACTTGAATATCCCGGCGGAATCAGTACATTTAAGGGTTGGGAAGGAAGGTTTGAATCACAATAAATAATCAGTAATGGATATGGTAGACAAAGATTCACTATTATAGATATATCATTTCAATGGAACAGTGATTTAATGCAAGTAATGTCTAGGGTTTCGTGACAATGGCTATACTAGGTTATACAAAGAGAATATTCGTTCAGGTGAACGTGGCCTCATATTCAACAAAAACACGTCCTTTTACATTGTAAACCTACGACTCTATTTGTAGGTCCTGACATTCCTTATAGAAACCCTAATGATTACATAATGAATGACATAAAATAAATACAAGTGTAAACAAGTCTTCGAGTATGATATATCCTGGTCGAGCAGACTTGGTATGCACAGCATGCTCGATACAAGTCTTCGAGCAGAATTTACTTAGAATATTTTCTGATAGACAATATTCTCCTCCGACAGACTTCAATCTTCATGAAATACTCTTGCTTTGCTTGAATAAGTCCTACGAGCAAGCATGTTCTTCTAGATTTCTTCAATCCTGCCATAGTGACTTATGAAGATCAACATTCAGCATACTCGGTTGTGAAGCTTACTCGGGACTGAACCATGCTCGAAGTCTATACTTAGAACAGTTGAGATCTTTCTTTATTGTAACCATGCTCGACCTACCAATGTGCTCGGAACACTTGGGTTAAGCTGGATGTATCAAGTTGTTTGCTCGATTGGCAATCCATACTTGATGAAGAACATTCTTGCTTGATGAAGTGTAGCTTGCTCGAAGCCTTCAACACTTAGAAGAAATTCTAGAAGATATTCTTATAGCCATAAGACATCATGCTCGAGGTAGTGAAACCATGCTTGAAAGTCCAAGCTTGCTCGAAGTCCATATTTAGCCGTTTCATTAAGGAGGTTGAGAAGATTCCAATCTTCCTTTGTAAATGTTCGACTCAACAATCTCCGCCTAGATTGGA
>NW_027502619.1:0-37611 GCF_021521415.1 Bidens hawaiensis | reverse complement strand
CCAAGCCAGTCGCATCCCTATTGTTAAAGTTCGTTGGCAGTCCAAGCGCGGAGCCGAGTTCACTTGGGAAAGGGAAGATCAGATGAAGATCAAGTACCCGCACCTTTTCTCTGCGCAACCTACTTCGAGATAAATTTCGGGACGAAATTTCTTAAAGTAGGGGGAGACTGTGACAACTGCCCAATCCGACCCGACCCAGGTACCCGTTTTCGAATCCGATTCTTTTTATGATTTAAAATTTGATTATTAATCTTTGTAAATTTAACATCTAATAAATTATATATATATATTTTTATATTACTTACTAATAATAATAATTTCTTTTCCGCCGACCCGTCCCTTTCCTCTTTCTCTCTTGTCGCCGTCCCGCCTCTTTCTCTTTCTTGTCGCCGTCCCGCCTCTTTCTCTTTCTTGTCGCCGTCCCGCCTCTTTCTCTTTCTTGTCGCCGTCCCGCCCCTTTGCTTAACCCTTAAGCCTTGAACCCCTTTTTCTCTACCCTTTGCTTGTCCTGTGGTTCTTCCTGCCTAAGGATGTCCGCGCAGCTCCACGCGCCAGACTCCTTACAAGGAAGCCTGCGTGAAGACCAGTTGTTCCTGCGATACGCGAGGCGAACTGTTCCCAGCGACGCGCAAAGGATTATAGTTCTTCCCGCGACGCGCTAACAATGGTAGTTCTTCACGCGGCGCGCTAAGAATGGTAGTTCTTCACGCGGCGCGCTAAGAATGGTAGTTCTTCACGCGGCGCGCTAAGAATGGTAGTTCTTCCCGCGGCGCGTTAAGAATTGTAGTTCTTCCCGCGACGCGCTAAGGATTGTTCTCTGTCTGCCTTCGCCCTCGCGCGCTAGCGCTCGAGTCTTCTCGCGCTAGACCTTAAGTCTTTTCTTCTGTTTAGGTCAGCCTGTATTCTTTTGAGATATCTTATCTTTTGTTTGAACTCTTTAGGTCAGTTTCGACATCTGTCCGAAAAGCCACTTTCGCGCAGCATGCGCACCAATCCTATTGGTTGACAGAAAAAGTGACTGACATAATCTTTTGAAATCTTCTTTTGCATGTCTTGAACAGTGTTTTATCTGACTCCTCCCATGCTTTGACCTGTAACCTGTCAGCTTTTCCCATCCCCTGCAGCTGCCCGGCATATCTTTTGATATCTTTTGCTTTTGATTTCTTGTACTTTTTAATATCTTTTGCTTGATTTGATAAGATCTTTTCCTCTTTTAAGGGATTGTGTTCCTTGGGTTTTCCTATAAATTAAGCTATTTTTCTTGTTTATTATCACTGCACACACTACACTTAAACACTCCCCAAATCTCTCTCCCTTTTGCTCTCTGCCGTAGTTCCTCAGCATCGCCGCTCTCTCTTTGCCTCCGTCTTCTCTTCTGTTCTGCCCGGAATCTCGGTAAATATAAATATATATTTTGTTTTAATTTGTTTAACTAACAGAAAATCGATACTTACTGCATATATTCAAGACATAAAAACCAATCGTTAAACCAATAACCTCTTATTTATAGGTTAACTTGTGCTTGTTTAAAAGTTGGTTCTTGCATTATCTTTCAACACACCTTTTTCAGGTGAGTAATCTCGTACTTAATCCCCTTTTATTTTTAACGTTTTGGGATGTTCATGTGTTCGTACAACTTGAGTCTTAAACTTGTTTATGAAATTTATGTGCGCAAAACCCCATGTGTTATGGACGTTTACTTGGCTGTTTATTTGTATGTGTGAATCATTAACCGCTTTGACGGCCTATTCCGAAGTTTTCATGGATCCATTAGATGAACACGGGAGACCTATCGTTTACGGTTTCTTGTTTTGTTACACATGCACGTATGATTTCTTGTTTTTGTGCTCAATTGGGAGCACGGATTGAACTATGAGCTATGATCTAAGGCTTGATCACAATCTGATTACACCCTATGTTAAACCCAGTTAAGCACATGTTGCGCGCAGTGTTTATTATTATCTAGTTATATATATAAAACTTGATTTCTCACCGACACGCAAGTGTTGACGTTTTATTTTAACACATGTTCAGGTTTGCTGTAGCTGCTTTTGGAAACTCGAGGACACGTAGGATGTTTTCTTTTTCTTTGGACCTAGATTAAAATGTAGCAAGACAAATTTATGTATTTGAATATTTTGAGTTATGATATGTGATTTATGTTACTTTACGATTTGTGTTCTGCGCGGTGCGCAATGAAAATGTATTTATTAAATATTGACACCCTAATAGTGTCACGAGTAATGAAACAAATACGTGGCGCCCCGATGTATAATCCGCCATCGGTCGGGGTGTTACAGAATCTACACTTGCCGTACCTCGCACCAAACTCTCTCGACCTTTTTCCGTCGTTGTCGCCAACGGTAGCTCTATCACTGTAACGATTCGGCAAAATCAGGTATACCCTAACCGGTATATACTATTTATGTGTTATTTAATAATGAATATATGAATTATAATGCGTTTATACGAGTATGTATGATTCACAGTACGGATTACACTCGATTATACAGTTAATCGTATTGGAAATACGATTAACCGATTAACGGTTATTGAAGCCCGAACGAATCGAGGATTACATTATAGACGAGATATATGATATTTAGTGATGTTTACGAAGTATTAAAGCTTCGGGATAAGTGAATTAAAGCACAGAAAAAGAATTTTCGATTTAATGGTACGTCGGTACGTTAAACGAAACCTTTAATACCAAACCGAGCAAGAGACGATCGATCAAGCCGAAAAATATGCGCAATTATTAATAATATGATGTTTTAAGTTAATAAATGTCATGGTTTAAGTTTTTAAAGTTTTTAAATCGGTTTTATATAAATTTCATTTTTAAGCCGAAAACGACCGTTTTAGCCTCGTTTTAAGTTAAATTAAACATTTAACCAAAAAACGAACTGAACCAGATTATCCAAAACGTTATCCGGATTTCCAAAATCCAAATGAGTGGCTAGAAATGGAAAGGTGGGTCCCACCCCACCCCCCCTCACTTCCGATCGGCAAGGGGTTATACCCCATGCCTTTGTTATTTTTTTTTTGTAAACAACATTTCAACATTCATCAATTCTCTCCACATTATGATCTAAAAACCTGGGTTTGTAGCAAGAAAAGCAAGGTAAAAATTGTAACACCCCGACCAAAGGCGGATTATACATCGGGGCGCCACATATTGTTTCATTACTCGTGACACTATTGGGTGTCAATATTTAATAAATACATTCATTCGCGCACGCGCAAAGCAAACACATAATATAAATCAACATAAATCAATATATTATAAATCAAAATATTCGAACAGCAATAACTTGTCTTGATACATTTTAATCTAGGTCCAAAAGTAAAAACGTCCTATGTGTCCACAAGCTCCAAAACGGCTACTGCAAACCTGAACATGTGTTAAAATAAACGTCAAACACTTGCGTGTTGGTGAGAAATCAAGTTTAATACAATACATAGATAACAATAAATCTGCGCGCAACACGTGTATGTCTGGTGTTTAACAAGGGTGCAATCAGATTGTGATCAAGCCTAAATAGATCATAGCTCATAGTTCATAGTTCAATCCGTGCTCCCAATTGAGCACAAAAACGAGAAAACATCTGTGCAAGTGTAAACAAAGAAAACCGTAAACGATAGGTCTCCCGTGTTCATCTAATGGATCCATGAAAACTTCGGAATAGGCCGAACAAAGCGGTTAATGATACACACATACAAATAAACAGCCAGGTAAACGTCCTCAACACATGGGATACTGCGCGACTAAAGTTCATAAACAAGTTTAAGACTCTAAGTTTGTACGAACACATGAACATCCCAAAACATTAAAAATAAAAAGGGATTAGGTACGAGATTACTCACTTGATAAACGATGCGGTGTAAGATAAAGCAAGAACCAACTTTAAACAAGCACAAGTTAACCTATAAACAAGATTATTGTTTTAATGATTTGTTTTAAGTCTTGATTATAAGTTAGCATAATTAATAAGTTATTATATATAATATATTACCGGAAAACAGGGCAGAGGAGAGGAGAAAACGGAGGCAAGAGAGGAGGGAGGCGGCTGAAGAACAACGGCAGAGAGCAAAAAGGGAGGAAGAGAATAAGTGTAGTGTGTGAAGTGTTAAGAAAAATAATACTATTATTTATAGAGAAACCCTAGGGAACACAATCCCTAGAAAAGGGGAAAAGATCTCAAAAAGCAAAAGATTCCAAAAGCAAAAGATATCAAAAGATATGGTAGCAGGGAAAAAGAGGAAAAAGGCTGACAGGATTCAGAAAAAGGCTTGGGAGAGGACAGATAAAGTTACTGGTTAAAGCATGGAAAAGCAGATCTCAAAAGATAATGTCAGTCACTTTTTCTACCAACCAATGGGGTTGGTACGCATGCTGCGCCGAAAGTAACTATTCAGACATTAGATAGGTTAGGTCAACAGCTCAGAAGAAAAGACATTACAACAGCAAACGGCTAGAATAAACAGAAGATACAAGGGTTAAGCGCGGGAAGGCTGAGTGCGCGAGCGCGAAGGCTGGCACAACAATCCTTAGCGCACTGCGGGAAGAATCACAAATCCTTAGCGTGCTGCGTGAAGAACTAGAATTCTAAGCGCATCGCGGGAAGAACATACATTCTTAGCGCATTGCGGGAAGAACATACATTCTTAGCGCATTGCGGGAAGAACATGCATTCTTAGCGCGCTGCGAGAAGAGTTCTCTTCACGCATCGCAGGAACAAGATGTCTTCACGCAGGCTTCCATGTAAGGAGTCTGGCGCGTGGAGCTGCAGACATCCTTAGGCGGGAAGAACCAAAGGACAAGCAAAGAGTTAAGGAAAAAGGGTTCAAGGCTTAAGGGCGGGACGGCGACAAGAGGGAAAAGAAGGCGGAAAGAAAGAGAGAGAAAGAGGCGGGAGGGAAAAGTATATTATTATTATTAAAAGTAAAATATAAGTATAAATATTAAATAATAAAAGAAAGAGATCGGGTCAGAGAAACGGGTACCTGGGTCGGGTCGGATCGGGCAGATGTCACAGTCTCCCCTACTTTAAGAAATTTCGTCCCGAAATTTATCTCGAAGTAGGTTGCGCAGAGAACAGGTGCGGGTACTTGATCTTCATTTGATCTTCCCTTTCCCATGTAAACTCGGCTCCGCGCTTGGACTCCCAGCGAACTTTAACAATAGGGATACGACTGCGCTTGGTTTGCTTAACCTCGCGATCCATAATCTCAACAGGCTTCTCAACGAAATGCATAGATTCATCAACTTGAACTTCATCAAGTGGAATGTGAAGGTTCTCGTCAGCTAAACACTTCTTGAGATTGGATACATGGAACGTTGGATGCACATTACTGAGCGCGGGCGGCAGGTCAAGTCTGTAGGCAACTTTTCCCACACGGGCGAGAATCTTGAATGGTCCAACATATCGAGGAGCAAGCTTACCTTTCTTCCCAAAGCGGACAACACCTTTCCAAGGCGACACTTTGAGGAGAACAAGATCACCAACTTGAAATTCGAGAGGCTTTCGCCTGCGATCTGCGTAACTCTTCTGTCGGCTTCTGGCAGTCAGCAGATGATCACGGATCTTGGCGATTTTATCGGTTGTCTCTTGAACAAGTTCGGGTCCTGTGATTTGAGTTTCACCCACTTCGCTCCAACAAATCGGGGAGCGGCACTTACGACCGTAAAGTGCTTCAAATGGGGCCATACCAATGCTGGAATGATAGCTGTTGTTATAAGAGAACTCGATCAAAGGCAGGTGTGAATCCCAATTACCTCCAAAATCAAGAACACAAGATCGGAGCATATCCTCAAGAGTTTGAATAGTTCGCTCAGACTGACCGTCAGTCTGGGGATGATATGCCGTACTCATGTCCAAGCGAGTTCCTAGCGCAGATTGGAGAGATTTCCAAAAGCGAGATATAAAACGGCCATCGCGATCGGATATGATGCTCAAAGGAGTACCATGGCGGCAGACAATCTCTTTGACATAAAGCTGCGCGAGTTGCTCAACACGGTAGTTTTCACGAATGGGCAGAAAGTGAGCAGACTTAGTCAATCGATCCACTATTACCCAAATGCTATCATGTTTGCTTGCTGTCAAAGGTAGCTTGGTAATAAAGTCCATCGCTACACATTCCCATTTCCACGTAGGAATTTCTGGTTGTTCGAGCAAACCAGATGGGCGTTGGTGTTCAGCTTTTACTTTAGAACAAGTCAGGCATCTAGCTACGAACACAGCAATATCCTTCTTCATACCGGGCCACCAATAAGTAATGCGCAAATCCTTGTACATCTTATCAGCGCCGGGATGAATAGAATACCGAGGTTTATGCGCTTCACTCAGGATATCAGCGCGAAGATTCTCATCAAAGGGAATCCAGATGCGATTAAGATAGCAGAGAATTCCACTCAGATTAGGAACAAAATGCGCTTCCGCGCCACACGCTAACTCGGCGCGAAGGTTACCATTACTGATGGATGCGCGCTGCGCGTCACGAATACGCGATTCAAGGTTGCTTTGAATCGGCGCAAAGTGAAGATGCGTGCGCGGCAAAATACAGTTAAGCTGGCAGGGTTTTCGGCTGAGCGCATCGGCTACCACATTAGCCTTACCAGGATGATACCGGATCTCACAATCGTAATCGCTGATGAGTTCGTTCCATCGGCGTTGTCTCATGTTAAGTTCCTTTTGATCAAAGATATGCTGAAGGCTTTTATGGTCAGTGTAAAGGATACACTTAGTGCCATAAAGGTAGTGTCTCCAGATCTTCAAGGCAAAAACAACTGCACCTAGTTCGAGGTCGTGAGTTGTATAATTCTTTTCATGAACCTTAAGTTGCCTCGATGCATAAGCGATAACCTTGCCTCGTTGCATAAGAACACAACCGAGACCTTGGTTGGATGCATCGCAATACACGACAAAATCATCATTACCCTCAGGTAGCGCAAGAACAGGAGCTTCACACAACAAACGCTTGAGCGTTAGAAAGGCTTTTTCTTGCTTCGAGCCCCAAATATATGGTTTACCTTTGTGCGTTAGAGCTGTTAAAGGCAAAGCGATCTTCGAGAAGTTCGAAATGAAGCGCCGGTAATAACCAGCTAAGCCCAGAAAGGAACGGATCTCAGAAGGAGAGGATGGCGTAATCCAGTTCTTGATTGCTTCAATTTTGGATGGGTCGACATGAATACCCATCTTGTTTACAACATGACCAAGAAACTGTACTTCATCAGACCAGAATTCACACTTGGAAAGCTTAGCATAGAGTTGCTCAGCTCTAAGCTTTTGCAACACCAACCGAAGATGTTGCTCGTGCTCGGCCTTGGTCTTAGAATACACCAGAACATCATCGATAAACACAATCACGAATTTATCCAAGAAAGGCCTACACACCCGATTCATTAGATCCATGAAAACGGCGGGTGCGTTGGTTAAACCGAAGGACATGACCAAGAATTCAAAATGGCCATAACGAGTTCGAAAAGCAGTCTTCGGAACATCTTCATCGCGGATGCGCAACTGGTGATAGCCAGAGCGGAGATCAATCTTCGAGAAACAAGAGGCACCTTGGAGTTGATCAAAGAGGTCGTCAATACGCGGTAAGGGATACCGGTTTTTAATGGTGAGTTTGTTCAACTCGCGGTAATCAATACACATGCGAAACGATCCATCTTTCTTTTTAACGAACAACACCGGAGCACCCCAGGGCGAAGAGCTAGGGCGAATGAATCCTTTAGCGGTCAACTCTTGAAGTTGACTTGCCAATTCTTGCATCTCAGCGGGCGCAAGACGGTAAGGAGATTTAGCAACGGGGGAAGCACCAGGGACAAGATCAATACGAAACTCGACTTCACGAGCGGGAGGGATACCAGGAAGATCATCAGGAAAAACTTCAGGGAAATCACGCACAACAGGGATATCGCGAAGCTTCTTCTCTTCAGCAGGTTTAACCACATGGGCTAAGAATGCAACACACTTCTTCCGCATGAGTCTTTGGGCTTCGGCGCAAGACATAAGCTTAAGACCACTGGAGGGTTTTTCGCCGTAGATGTGAAGATCACCATTTTCTCGAGGTATGCGAATCATCTTCTTGGCGCAAATAACTTCGGCGCGATTATGCGTAAGCCAGTCCATACCAATGATAACATCAAAGCTTCCAAGAGGCATGGGGATGAGGTCGATCAGAAAATCGTTTTCGTTAAGGTTAAGCGTACAATCTTTAATCACTGAGTTTATTAAAACAGTTTCACCATTAGCCAATTCAACTGAAAAATCTTCTTTTAAGTCATCGCGCGGTCGCGCAAGCTTCTGTTCGAAGGCGCGAGAAATAAAACTTCGATCGGCGCCAGTATCAAAAAGTACAGAAGCATAAAATCCGTTAAGCAAAAATGTACCATTAACTACGTCATTATTCGCTTGCGCTTGGTGCGCGGTTATGTTAAAAGCTCGTCCACGCGTCACTTGGTTCGAAATCTGGTTCACCGGATTCGCTTGCGTAATCTGAACTTGTAGTCTTGGGCACGCGTTCCGGAAATGACTGGGATCACCGCAGTTAAAGCACGATCTGGGTCGTGGGTTTTGGTAGGTTGGTTGTGGATTCTGCGGGTAGACTGGTGGTGTTGGCGCAATTGGATTGGCGGGAAGGATTTTACAGAACTCAGCAGAGTGACCAACGCGGCCACATCGGTTACATTGACGACACGGGGTTTGGGTTGGGTGGTGAAGTCTACAGGTTGGGCAAAAGGGTTGATTTCCTGTGTAAGGTTTCTTAGGTGGCGGGGCAGGGAGTGCGGGATTGGTTAAGGCATAGTTGTGGACTACAGGAGGTGTTGGGTAGGCTGTCAGTGGGTTAGGCGCGTAAACTGGAGGTTGATAAATGGGTTGCTGGGCAATGGGCGGGTTGGTAAGCGCATAGGCCTTGCGCCTGCGCTTGAGGTTGTTACGGTTTGAGGGTTCAGGTTTGGTTTCTGTTGGTTCAGGGGCAGTCTTGGTGAGTTTGGTCTTCTCAGTTCCCCGCAGGAACAGGGTTCCTGCTCTGACATGGTTGTCGCTGAGCACAGCGGCCAAATCAATGGCGTCAGAGAGGGTAACTGGGTTTCTGGCCCATACAGAATCTTGAATTTCCATGGGGAGACCCCCAAGGAATTTCTCTATGGCTCGGCGGGAAGGGGTAACAAGGTGAGGGACCAGTAAGCTTAGCTCGTGGAAGCGCGTCGCGTACTCGCGCGCTTCGCCACTATATTGCTTTAAGTTCCAGAATTCTTCCTCCAGGCGCTTAACTTCGTTGGGAGGGCAGAATTCTCGCGTAAGAATTTCCTTAAATTCCTCCCAGAGCATGCTGGAAGCAGCTTCTGCGCCACGCGCATGAGCTACTCCATTCCACCATGTAAGCGCTCTAGATTCCAGGACACTGGAAGCATACAGGGTTCGTCTGTCTGAGGGGCATTGGGTATGGAGGAAAGTGTTTTCTATCTTCTCAAGCCACTGGAGCATCACGGTGGCTCCTTCAAGACCTGTGAACTTTGGAGGGTTACCCGCGTTAAAGGATTTAATGTTGTAACTGGAGGTATTGTTTTGGCTCAAGGCTTGGGCTATCGCGGCGGCCATTTCCTGGGAACGTTGCTGTCTACGCATGCGCGAGGCTTCTCTTCTCTGAAATTGGCGAGATAGCGGAGGCATTCTATAAAAATTTTAATTTTAGTTAATATCTTGGTTTTAGCGCAAAGTATAACCTCGAAAAGCTTGGTTTCACGGAGTTAGTTACTGTCAAAAGTTAAAGTAAAATAAATGACTTTAAATGCAGACTTAATTAAGGTAACAAATTCGAATGAGAATCGACAATTCATGTATCACCATGATCTTCCAAATTCTCAATTTAAAATATACGAGCAAACGAGTATTGGAGATTGACGATTCATGTATCACCATGACTTTTCAATCCTCAATATAAAACATACAAGAAAATGAGTATTGGAGGTTGACAATTCATGTATCACCATGACTTTTCAAGTCTCCAACCTCAGAACATAATCGTAAATGGAAATTGAAAATCAACTATTCATGTATCACCATGACTTTTCGGATTTTCAATCCCAACAAACGAATATGTAAGTAAAATCAATAAAAATCGAAATTCACAAAAATCGAAATATCGCGGAATAAAACATAAAATCATATACTGCGCAAGCGCGAGCATATTCATAAATAACGAGTAATTAACAATAAGCGCGCAAACATGAGATTTCTCTCATTCGCGAGAAGGGACTCTTAGGTATTCTAGGCCGTTACGTCTAACCACCTATCCTAAAGTCAACGAACTCTGATACCAATCTGTAACACCCCGACCAAAGGCGGATTATACATCGGGGCGCCACATATTGTTTCATTACTCGTGACACTATTGGGTGTCAATATTTAATAAATACATTCATTCGCGCACGCGCAAAGCAAACACATAATATAAATCAACATAAATCAATATATTATAAATCAAAATATTCGAACAGCAATAACTTGTCTTGATACATTTTAATCTAGGTCCAAAAGTAAAAACGTCCTATGTGTCCACAAGCTCCAAAACGGCTACTGCAAACCTGAACATGTGTTAAAATAAACGTCAAACACTTGCGTGTTGGTGAGAAATCAAGTTTAATACAATACATAGATAACAATAAATCTGCGCGCAACACGTGTATGTCTGGTGTTTAACAAGGGTGCAATCAGATTGTGATCAAGCCTAAATAGATCATAGCTCATAGTTCATAGTTCAATCCGTGCTCCCAATTGAGCACAAAAACGAGAAAACATCTGTGCAAGTGTAAACAAAGAAAACCGTAAACGATAGGTCTCCCGTGTTCATCTAATGGATCCATGAAAACTTCGGAATAGGCCGAACAAAGCGGTTAATGATACACACATACAAATAAACAGCCAGGTAAACGTCCTCAACACATGGGATACTGCGCGACTAAAGTTCATAAACAAGTTTAAGACTCTAAGTTTGTACGAACACATGAACATCCCAAAACATTAAAAATAAAAAGGGATTAGGTACGAGATTACTCACTTGATAAACGATGCGGTGTAAGATAAAGCAAGAACCAACTTTAAACAAGCACAAGTTAACCTATAAACAAGATTATTGTTTTAATGATTTGTTTTAAGTCTTGATTATAAGTTAGCATAATTAATAAGTTATTATATATAATATATTACCGGAAAACAGGGCAGAGGAGAGGAGAAAACGGAGGCAAGAGAGGAGGGAGGCGGCTGAAGAACAACGGCAGAGAGCAAAAAGGGAGGAAGAGAATAAGTGTAGTGTGTGAAGTGTTAAGAAAAATAATACTATTATTTATAGAGAAACCCTAGGGAACACAATCCCTAGAAAAGGGGAAAAGATCTCAAAAAGCAAAAGATTCCAAAAGCAAAAGATATCAAAAGATATGGTAGCAGGGAAAAAGAGGAAAAAGGCTGACAGGATTCAGAAAAAGGCTTGGGAGAGGACAGATAAAGTTACTGGTTAAAGCATGGAAAAGCAGATCTCAAAAGATAATGTCAGTCACTTTTTCTACCAACCAATGGGGTTGGTACGCATGCTGCGCCGAAAGTAACTATTCAGACATTAGATAGGTTAGGTCAACAGCTCAGAAGAAAAGACATTACAACAGCAAACGGCTAGAATAAACAGAAGATACAAGGGTTAAGCGCGGGAAGGCTGAGTGCGCGAGCGCGAAGGCTGGCACAACAATCCTTAGCGCACTGCGGGAAGAATCACAAATCCTTAGCGTGCTGCGTGAAGAACTAGAATTCTAAGCGCATCGCGGGAAGAACATACATTCTTAGCGCATTGCGGGAAGAACATACATTCTTAGCGCATTGCGGGAAGAACATGCATTCTTAGCGCGCTGCGAGAAGAGTTCTCTTCACGCATCGCAGGAACAAGATGTCTTCACGCAGGCTTCCATGTAAGGAGTCTGGCGCGTGGAGCTGCAGACATCCTTAGGCGGGAAGAACCAAAGGACAAGCAAAGAGTTAAGGAAAAAGGGTTCAAGGCTTAAGGGCGGGACGGCGACAAGAGGGAAAAGAAGGCGGAAAGAAAGAGAGAGAAAGAGGCGGGAGGGAAAAGTATATTATTATTATTAAAAGTAAAATATAAGTATAAATATTAAATAATAAAAGAAAGAGATCGGGTCAGAGAAACGGGTACCTGGGTCGGGTCGGATCGGGCAGATGTCACAGTCTCCCCTACTTTAAGAAATTTCGTCCCGAAATTTATCTCGAAGTAGGTTGCGCAGAGAACAGGTGCGGGTACTTGATCTTCATTTGATCTTCCCTTTCCCATGTAAACTCGGCTCCGCGCTTGGACTCCCAGCGAACTTTAACAATAGGGATACGACTGCGCTTGGTTTGCTTAACCTCGCGATCCATAATCTCAACAGGCTTCTCAACGAAATGCATAGATTCATCAACTTGAACTTCATCAAGTGGAATGTGAAGGTTCTCGTCAGCTAAACACTTCTTGAGATTGGATACATGGAACGTTGGATGCACATTACTGAGCGCGGGCGGCAGGTCAAGTCTGTAGGCAACTTTTCCCACACGCGCGAGAATCTTGAATGGTCCAACATATCGAGGAGCAAGCTTACCTTTCTTCCCAAAGCGGACAACACCTTTCCAAGGCGACACTTTGAGGAGAACAAGATCACCAACTTGAAATTCGAGAGGCTTTCGCCTGCGATCTGCGTAACTCTTCTGTCGGCTTCTGGCAGTCAGCAGATGATCACGGATCTTGGCGATTTTATCGGTTGTCTCTTGAACAAGTTCGGGTCCTGTGATTTGAGTTTCACCCACTTCGCTCCAACAAATCGGGGAGCGGCACTTACGACCGTAAAGTGCTTCAAATGGGGCCATACCAATGCTGGAATGATAGCTGTTGTTATAAGAGAACTCGATCAAAGGCAGGTGTGAATCCCAATTACCTCCAAAATCAAGAACACAAGATCGGAGCATATCCTCAAGAGTTTGAATAGTTCGCTCAGACTGACCGTCAGTCTGGGGATGATATGCCGTACTCATGTCCAAGCGAGTTCCTAGCGCAGATTGGAGAGATTTCCAAAAGCGAGATATAAAACGGCCATCGCGATCGGATATGATGCTCAAAGGAGTACCATGGCGGCAGACAATCTCTTTGACATAAAGCTGCGCGAGTTGCTCAACACGGTAGTTTTCACGAATGGGCAGAAAGTGAGCAGACTTAGTCAATCGATCCACTATTACCCAAATGCTATCATGTTTGCTTGCTGTCAAAGGTAGCTTGGTAATAAAGTCCATCGCTACACATTCCCATTTCCACGTAGGAATTTCTGGTTGTTCGAGCAAACCAGATGGGCGTTGGTGTTCAGCTTTTACTTTAGAACAAGTCAGGCATCTAGCTACGAACACAGCAATATCCTTCTTCATACCGGGCCACCAATAAGTAATGCGCAAATCCTTGTACATCTTATCAGCGCCGGGATGAATAGAATACCGAGGTTTATGCGCTTCACTCAGGATATCAGCGCGAAGATTCTCATCAAAGGGAATCCAGATGCGATTAAGATAGCAGAGAATTCCACTCAGATTAGGAACAAAATGCGCTTCCGCGCCACACGCTAACTCGGCGCGAAGGTTACCATTACTGATGGATGCGCGCTGCGCGTCACGAATACGCGATTCAAGGTTGCTTTGAATCGGCGCAAAGTGAAGATGCGTGCGCGGCAAAATACAGTTAAGCTGGCAGGGTTTTCGGCTGAGCGCATCGGCTACCACATTAGCCTTACCAGGATGATACCGGATCTCACAATCGTAATCGCTGATGAGTTCGTTCCATCGGCGTTGTCTCATGTTAAGTTCCTTTTGATCAAAGATATGCTGAAGGCTTTTATGGTCAGTGTAAAGGATACACTTAGTGCCATAAAGGTAGTGTCTCCAGATCTTCAAGGCAAAAACAACTGCACCTAGTTCGAGGTCGTGAGTTGTATAATTCTTTTCATGAACCTTAAGTTGCCTCGATGCATAAGCGATAACCTTGCCTCGTTGCATAAGAACACAACCGAGACCTTGGTTGGATGCATCGCAATACACGACAAAATCATCATTACCCTCAGGTAGCGCAAGAACAGGAGCTTCACACAACAAACGCTTGAGCGTTAGAAAGGCTTTTTCTTGCTTCGAGCCCCAAATATATGGTTTACCTTTGTGCGTTAGAGCTGTTAAAGGCAAAGCGATCTTCGAGAAGTTCGAAATGAAGCGCCGGTAATAACCAGCTAAGCCCAGAAAGGAACGGATCTCAGAAGGAGAGGATGGCGTAATCCAGTTCTTGATTGCTTCAATTTTGGATGGGTCGACATGAATACCCATCTTGTTTACAACATGACCAAGAAACTGTACTTCATCAGACCAGAATTCACACTTGGAAAGCTTAGCATAGAGTTGCTCAGCTCTAAGCTTTTGCAACACCAACCGAAGATGTTGCTCGTGCTCGGCCTTGGTCTTAGAATACACCAGAACATCATCGATAAACACAATCACGAATTTATCCAAGAAAGGCCTACACACCCGATTCATTAGATCCATGAAAACGGCGGGTGCGTTGGTTAAACCGAAGGACATGACCAAGAATTCAAAATGGCCATAACGAGTTCGAAAAGCAGTCTTCGGAACATCTTCATCGCGGATGCGCAACTGGTGATAGCCAGAGCGGAGATCAATCTTCGAGAAACAAGAGGCACCTTGGAGTTGATCAAAGAGGTCGTCAATACGCGGTAAGGGATACCGGTTTTTAATGGTGAGTTTGTTCAACTCGCGGTAATCAATACACATGCGAAACGATCCATCTTTCTTTTTAACGAACAACACCGGAGCACCCCAGGGCGAAGAGCTAGGGCGAATGAATCCTTTAGCGGTCAACTCTTGAAGTTGACTTGCCAATTCTTGCATCTCAGCGGGCGCAAGACGGTAAGGAGATTTAGCAACGGGGGAAGCACCAGGGACAAGATCAATACGAAACTCGACTTCACGAGCGGGAGGGATACCAGGAAGATCATCAGGAAAAACTTCAGGGAAATCACGCACAACAGGGATATCGCGAAGCTTCTTCTCTTCAGCAGGTTTAACCACATGGGCTAAGAATGCAACACACTTCTTCCGCATGAGTCTTTGGGCTTCGGCGCAAGACATAAGCTTAAGACCACTGGAGGGTTTTTCGCCGTAGATGTGAAGATCACCATTTTCTCGAGGTATGCGAATCATCTTCTTGGCGCAAATAACTTCGGCGCGATTATGCGTAAGCCAGTCCATACCAATGATAACATCAAAGCTTCCAAGAGGCATGGGGATGAGGTCGATCAGAAAATCGTTTTCGTTAAGGTTAAGCGTACAATCTTTAATCACTGAGTTTATTAAAACAGTTTCACCATTAGCCAATTCAACTGAAAAATCTTCTTTTAAGTCATCGCGCGGTCGCGCAAGCTTCTGTTCGAAGGCGCGAGAAATAAAACTTCGATCGGCGCCAGTATCAAAAAGTACAGAAGCATAAAATCCGTTAAGCAAAAATGTACCATTAACTACGTCATTATTCGCTTGCGCTTGGTGCACGGTTATGTTAAAAGCTCGTCCACGCGTCACTTGGTTCGAAATCTGGTTCACCGGATTCGCTTGCGTAATCTGAACTTGTAGTCTTGGGCACGCGTTCCGGAAATGACTGGGATCACCGCAGTTAAAGCACGATCTGGGTCGTGGGTTTTGGTAGGTTGGTTGTGGATTCTGCGGGTAGACTGGTGGTGTTGGCGCAATTGGATTGGCGGGAAGGATTTTACAGAACTCAGCAGAGTGACCAACGCGGCCACATCGGTTACATTGACGACACGGGGTTTGGGTTGGGTGGTGAAGTCTACAGGTTGGGCAAAAGGGTTGATTTCCTGTGTAAGGTTTCTTAGGTGGCGGGGCAGGGAGTGCGGGATTGGTTAAGGCATAGTTGTGGACTACAGGAGGTGTTGGGTAGGCTGTCAGTGGGTTAGGCGCGTAAACTGGAGGTTGATAAATGGGTTGCTGGGCAATGGGCGGGTTGGTAAGCGCATAGGCCTTGCGCCTGCGCTTGAGGTTGTTACGGTTTGAGGGTTCAGGTTTGGTTTCTGTTGGTTCAGGGGCAGTCTTGGTGAGTTTGGTCTTCTCAGTTCCCCGCAGGAACAGGGTTCCTGCTCTGACATGGTTGTCGCTGAGCACAGCGGCCAAATCAATGGCGTCAGAGAGGGTAACTGGGTTTCTGGCCCATACAGAATCTTGAATTTCCATGGGGAGACCCCCAAGGAATTTCTCTATGGCTCGGCGGGAAGGGGTAACAAGGTGAGGGACCAGTAAGCTTAGCTCGTGGAAGCGCGTCGCGTACTCGCGCGCTTCGCCACTATATTGCTTTAAGTTCCAGAATTCTTCCTCCAGGCGCTTAACTTCGTTGGGAGGGCAGAATTCTCGCGTAAGAATTTCCTTAAATTCCTCCCAGAGCATGCTGGAAGCAGCTTCTGCGCCACGCGCATGAGCTACTCCATTCCACCATGTAAGCGCTCTAGATTCCAGGACACTGGAAGCATACAGGGTTCGTCTGTCTGAGGGGCATTGGGTATGGAGGAAAGTGTTTTCTATCTTCTCAAGCCACTGGAGCATCACGGTGGCTCCTTCAAGACCTGTGAACTTTGGAGGGTTACCCGCGTTAAAGGATTTAATGTTGTAACTGGAGGTATTGTTTTGGCTCAAGGCTTGGGCTATCGCGGCGGCCATTTCCTGGGAACGTTGCTGTCTACGCATGCGCGAGGCTTCTCTTCTCTGAAATTGGCGAGATAGCGGAGGCATTCTATAAAAATTTTAATTTTAGTTAATATCTTGGTTTTAGCGCAAAGTATAACCTCGAAAAGCTTGGTTTCACGGAGTTAGTTACTGTCAAAAGTTAAAGTAAAATAAATGACTTTAAATGCAGACTTAATTAAGGTAACAAATTCAAATGAGAATCGACAATTCATGTATCACCATGATCTTCCAAATTCTCAATTTAAAATATACGAGCAAACGAGTATTGGAGATTGACGATTCATGTATCACCATGACTTTTCAATCCTCAATATAAAACATACAAGAAAATGAGTATTGGAGGTTGACAATTCATGTATCACCATGACTTTTCAAGTCTCCAACCTCAGAACATAATCGTAAATGGAAATTGAAAATCAACTATTCATGTATCACCATGACTTTTCGGATTTTCAATCCCAACAAACGAATATGTAAGTAAAATCAATAAAAATCGAAATTCACAAAAATCGAAATATCGCGGAATAAAACATAAAATCATATACTGCGCAAGCGCGAGCATATTCATAAATAACGAGTAATTAACAATAAGCGCGCAAACATGAGATTTCTCTCATTCGCGAGAAGGGACTCTTAGGTATTCTAGGCCGTTACGTCTAACCACCTATCCTAAAGTCAACGAACTCTGATACCAATCTGTAACACCCCGACCAAAGGCGGATTATACATCGGGGCGCCACATATTGTTTCATTACTCGTGACACTATTGGGTGTCAATATTTAATAAATACATTCATTCGCGCACGCGCAAAGCAAACACATAATATAAATCAACATAAATCAATATATTATAAATCAAAATATTCGAACAGCAATAACTTGTCTTGATACATTTTAATCTAGGTCCAAAAGTAAAAACGTCCTATGTGTCCACAAGCTCCAAAACGGCTACTGCAAACCTGAACATGTGTTAAAATAAACGTCAAACACTTGCGTGTTGGTGAGAAATCAAGTTTAATACAATACATAGATAACAATAAATCTGCGCGCAACACGTGTATGTCTGGTGTTTAACAAGGGTGCAATCAGATTGTGATCAAGCCTAAATAGATCATAGCTCATAGTTCATAGTTCAATCCGTGCTCCCAATTGAGCACAAAAACGAGAAAACATCTGTGCAAGTGTAAACAAAGAAAACCGTAAACGATAGGTCTCCCGTGTTCATCTAATGGATCCATGAAAACTTCGGAATAGGCCGAACAAAGCGGTTAATGATACACACATACAAATAAACAGCCAGGTAAACGTCCTCAACACATGGGATACTGCGCGACTAAAGTTCATAAACAAGTTTAAGACTCTAAGTTTGTACGAACACATGAACATCCCAAAACATTAAAAATAAAAAGGGATTAGGTACGAGATTACTCACTTGATAAACGATGCGGTGTAAGATAAAGCAAGAACCAACTTTAAACAAGCACAAGTTAACCTATAAACAAGATTATTGTTTTAATGATTTGTTTTAAGTCTTGATTATAAGTTAGCATAATTAATAAGTTATTATATATAATATATTACCGGAAAACAGGGCAGAGGAGAGGAGAAAACGGAGGCAAGAGAGGAGGGAGGCGGCTGAAGAACAACGGCAGAGAGCAAAAAGGGAGGAAGAGAATAAGTGTAGTGTGTGAAGTGTTAAGAAAAATAATACTATTATTTATAGAGAAACCCTAGGGAACACAATCCCTAGAAAAGGGGAAAAGATCTCAAAAAGCAAAAGATTCCAAAAGCAAAAGATATCAAAAGATATGGTAGCAGGGAAAAAGAGGAAAAAGGCTGACAGGATTCAGAAAAAGGCTTGGGAGAGGACAGATAAAGTTACTGGTTAAAGCATGGAAAAGCAGATCTCAAAAGATAATGTCAGTCACTTTTTCTACCAACCAATGGGGTTGGTACGCATGCTGCGCCGAAAGTAACTATTCAGACATTAGATAGGTTAGGTCAACAGCTCAGAAGAAAAGACATTACAACAGCAAACGGCTAGAATAAACAGAAGATACAAGGGTTAAGCGCGGGAAGGCTGAGTGCGCGAGCGCGAAGGCTGGCACAACAATCCTTAGCGCACTGCGGGAAGAATCACAAATCCTTAGCGTGCTGCGTGAAGAACTAGAATTCTAAGCGCATCGCGGGAAGAACATACATTCTTAGCGCATTGCGGGAAGAACATACATTCTTAGCGCATTGCGGGAAGAACATGCATTCTTAGCGCGCTGCGAGAAGAGTTCTCTTCACGCATCGCAGGAACAAGATGTCTTCACGCAGGCTTCCATGTAAGGAGTCTGGCGCGTGGAGCTGCAGACATCCTTAGGCGGGAAGAACCAAAGGACAAGCAAAGAGTTAAGGAAAAAGGGTTCAAGGCTTAAGGGCGGGACGGCGACAAGAGGGAAAAGAAGGCGGAAAGAAAGAGAGAGAAAGAGGCGGGAGGGAAAATTATATTATTATTATTAAAAGTAAAATATAAGTATAAATATTAAATAATAAAAGAAAGAGATCGGGTCAGAGAAACGGGTACCTGGGTCGGGTCGGATCGGGCAGATGTCACAAAAATCGAGTTATTTACGTTTTCATCTCCTTTTCTCGAGTTTATTTGCAAGGAAATGAGGTTTCAAGTGAAAAAGGGTGAAAACCCGAGATGAAAACCGATTCTTGCAAGATCAAGTGATGTATACGGGTTATACAAGGGATCTTGGTCCAAGAAAGGAGTTAAACGAACCAAAAACGAATTTTTACGGTTTAAACTTTAGTTTTGAAACAATAACCGAAACTATAGTGTAAGAGGCTTGATGGTGAGTGTAACTTGCTTGGTATTGTGGTATGTTGGTTGTAGGTTCTGTATTTAGTGGTAGATAAGGCGAAAAGACGAGTTTGTAGCTTGTAGTGGCGGAAAACAAAAGGTATATTCGGTTTATGTTCGGTTATGAGTGTTTTGGACAGATTGTGGTACATTTAGAGTTAGGCTACGAAATTTCACCGAAATGATCTACACATGAAAATATGAGATCTGTGAAAATTTGGTAATTTTTGGACAAAAGATGAATATTTGGTGAATTTAATGCTCGGTTTTGGCTAAAAATGGTGAAAAATACTTAAATATCATGATAAATTCTGGAAAATTCCGGATAAGCTTTTTATAACGTGTAAAAGTCACACACAAAATTTTAGGTCAGTTGGAAAAGTTTAAGTAGGCTTTTCAGTTAAACGAGTTCTAGGGTTTTCTAGCTCGGTTTTAGTGAAAATGGCATGAAAAAAGAGATTTTGGTTCTGGAAAAATTACAGGGGACTATGTGGATGGCAAGGGTCATCCAGGAAAAAATTGGGATTTTTCTAAGGTCGTTTGGTATTCACGACATATTTAGTGTTTAAATGGTGTTTAAAAATAGATAAATAAATTTTAAATATAAAAATTAATTTTGGAAATATCTTTATAAAATTCCCCACTGTCAAAAAGTGATTTGTGCAAAATTTCAAGATCCGAGATTAAACGGATAATTACTTGTGCTAAAGAAAATAAAAACAAACTTTTAAAGTTTAAAACGCGTAAACCGGTAAAGTTCGCCTAAACGAGCTGACCGGTGTATAAAAACCCTAAAAATGAACTATTTTCATATAACTGAGTTAAACAGGTAAAAATAAATCATCCGAAAATAATTCGGATGATTTGGGTAATTTTATCCGATACAACAGTTTCCGGTATACTAAAGACGGAAACGGGTCCCGCGGCCAATCGGGGCTACTAAACCGAGCTCTAATTTCACAACTTTAACTAAATTATCAGTCAACGACTATTCTCGGGTCGTGTGTGACCAAACTCAATTTTGAAACGTAAAAACGGATAACCGTGCTAGGCACGCAAAACGGGGAAAACGAACTAATAGTAATTTTGACTATTGAACTCTAAACGATATCACAATCTGAGTCTGGAGAAGTGTTTCTGGGTTAACATTGCCCCCGGAACGGGTACAGTACTAGGTTAACAGTGTCCCCAGATGTACCGGTTAACACGGTTAAAGTTATATTAATAGTGATTGTATAGTAACGAACTTAGGGATCGTATTACAGATCCGGATTAGTAGCTGCGTACTGTGTTACCTACTTGCTTGTGAAAGGTGAGTTTCACGAGCCTCTTTTTTTTCTGAATTGTTTTTAAATATTTTATCGGGGCGGAAAGCATGTTACTATTAAAATGTTTAAGTACATACTGAACGCATGGATTTGCGTGTATTTATATATATATTTTATTGTACGGGAATCGTACGGAAATGTACTAAGATGGTAATTGTCTGAGTTGCTAACATTGTAAGGCCCCGTAACACGAGTGATTAGCTAAAAGCCGGTATAGTGTGAATAGTACTATTGGTCTGACAAACCCAACTGGTCCGGCATGGATTTGCCGATGTTTCCCAGCCAGTTGCACATGTCTATTTTGTTGTTGTTATTTATTTTGCTATGTAATGTTAGGCATAGCGGTTTGGGGCAGGTTCGTGGGCGGAGTATGCCACGGGGTTGTATGTGGATAGTCAGAGGTTTCACTTGTGGGCTCAGCATAATTACATCGCTAATATATGATTATTATAATGATTTGTCACTGTTTATTTAAATTAGTGAAACTCACCAACTATTCATAGTTGACCCGTTTTCTTTACATGCTTTCTAGGTACCCACAAACTGGAATAATTGCTACATGCTTGACGATGCGTGCTTTTTGTGGAAGCTTAATGATCTTTTTTTTTTGTATTAAATATGTTAACTGTTGGTAAAACTTATGTGCTAACGCCTAGACGGTAACTAAACTCGGAACAATGTAATATGGTGTAAATTAATGTAGTGGTGTTTTCTTTATAAACAATGCTGTTGATATCAGACGTGTCTTTTACATCCCGTTTACGTTTCCGCTGCGGTTACGGGGTGTTACAATCACAATTAACTCGGTCATTCGTAATTGTGTGCTCACTCTTTGCAAGCGGAAATTTTTGATCGACCTTATCCCGATGCAAATGTGAAGTTTCGATGTCATAGTAGGCATGGATTGGTCAGCTTTGCACCGTGCCGAAGTCGTTTGTTACGATAAATTCATTTGAATCCCGCTTGTAAACGGTAAAACACTCAAGGTCTACGGAAAAACGACTCCTATAAGACTCAAACTCATGTCCTGCTCTCAATCTCAAAAATATTTGCGCCAAAAGTATGCTCCGTTCCTAGCCCAAGTGGTGGTAAAAGACCACAAGGAAAGAAAAACCCACGACATCTCCATTGTTTGTGACTTCCTCGATGTCTTTCCCGAAGATGTCACCGGTCTACCACCCATCCATCCGGCCGAATTCCAAATCGATCTTGTGCCCGGAGCAATGCCCGTAGCCAAAGCTCCTTACCATTTTGCCCCGTCGGAAATGCAAGAATCATCAAATCAACTCGAAGAACTTTCCGATAAAGGTTTCATTCGTCCAAGCTCTTCTCCTTGGGGCGCTCACGTCCTCTTCGTGAAAAATAAAGATGGCTCGTTTCGTATGTGCATCGACGACCAAGAACTTAACAAACTCACTAATAAAAATCGTTATTCTTTGCCACGAATCGACGACCTCTTCGATCAACTACAAGGCGCAACGTGTTTCTCTAAAATCGATCTTCGATCGGGATATTACCAACTGCGCGTTCGCGAAAAAGACATTCCCAAAACCGCTTTTCGTACTCGATATGGATATTTCGAATTTTTGGTCATGCCCTTTGGGTTAACCAACGCACCCACGGTATTTATAGATCTCATGAACCGTGTTTGCAAACCATTTCAAGATAAATTCGTCATTGTCTTTATTGATGACACCCTCGTCTTTTTTAAAACCAAATCCGAACATGAGTAGCACTTGCGTTCCATTCTCGAACTCCTAAGAAACGAACTACTTTACGCCAAATTCTCAATATGTGAATTTTGGCTAGAGGAAGTTCAATTTTTGGGACACATCGTCAACGACAACGGTATTCATGTTGATCCCGCAAAAATCGAGGCCGCCAAAGATTGGAAAACTCCATCCACACCCACGAAATTTCGGTCTTTCCTCGGTTTGGCCGGATACTATCGCGTTTCATTCAAAATTTTTCCCTAATTTTCTTACCCCTTACCTCCCTAACCCATAAAGGAAAACCATACGAATGTGGATCAAAACAAGAAGAAGCCTTCAACACACTCAAGCATATGCTTTGCAATGCTCCCGTTTTAACCTTCCCCGATGGAAACGACGACTTTGTAGTATTTTGCGATACATCCCATCAAGGTCTCGGTTGCGTTCTCATGCAACAAGGTCAATTCATCGCTTATGCTTCAAGACAACTCAAAGTTAATGAAAAGAATTACACGACTCATGATCTCGTACTTGGTGTCGTCGTTTTCGCTCTCAAAATCTGGAGACATTACCTTTACGGTACAAAATGTGTTGTTTTCACCGATTCACAAAAGTCTCAAACACATTTTTGACCAAAAAGATCTCCACATGAGACAAAGACGATGAGCCGAATTACTTAGTGATTACGATTGCAAAATTCACTACCATCCCGGTAAAGCGAATGTCATGGCCAATGCCCTTAGTCGTAAAGTTAATGTCAAATCCGTTCCGCTACATAGCACCATCATCCAAACCGATCTCCAAGACCGAGTCTATCGAGCCCAACGTACCTCCGTTGATGAAGGAAATATGTACGACGAAATGTCATGTGGAGCCGAACTTCAACTAGAAACCAAACCCGATGGTTTGCTTTATTTTCTCAATCGTTTGTGGGTTCCCGATCGTGATGAACTTCATACTTTCATTCTCGACGAAGCTCATATGTCACGATATCCATACATCCCGTTGCGGATAAGATGTACTTCGATCTATTTATTGGTGGGCAGGTATGAAAAATGACGTAGCACTCTATGTCTCAAAATGTCTTACTTGCTCAAAAGTTAAAGCCGAACATAAAAAACCTTCTGGCTTACTCGAAAAACCTCCTATTCCCGTTTGGAAATGGAAGACATTGCTATGGACTTTATCACCAAATTACCCCCCACTCAAAAGCAAAATGATTGCATTTGGGTAATCATTGATCGATTAACCCAATCGGCTCACTTCATCCCGATCCGCGAGAAGTACTCTGTTGAACAACTCGCTCAAATCTATATCCGTGAAATTGTATGCCGCCATGATATTCCGTTAACTATTATTTCAGATCGTGATTCTCGTTTCACCTCCCGATTTGGAAATCGCTCCAAGAAGCTTTGGGCCTCGCCTTAATCTTAGCATCACTTATCACCCTCAAGCCTATGGCCAATCCGAGCGTACAATCCAAACCTCTGAAGATATGCTTGAAAGCTATCTGGATTTTAATTTTATTCGCTTATAATATTTGTATATTTTTCGCTTATAATATTTATATATTATAAATATAAATATATAATATATAAATATGAGTATTGTATTACATGTTTTACATTATTCGCTTATAATATTTATATATTTTTCCGGATTTTAATTTTATTTTTTATAAGAAAGTTAATAATATACTTAGGATTTGATGATGAAATTGTTTCACAAATAAATGAGATGTTATAACCCGGTTTAAAAGCTATTTGGGTTTGGTGAGACTAAAGACCCGCCTAACTTTTTACTATAAAATTATTTTTAAATTATAAATAATAACTTTCTTTTTAAAAAAATAGATACTAATTTTTAGTAATCCCTATTTTATAGGATTTCAAATCAAATATTTGGTGAGATTAACTTTTAATTTAATGAGATGTTATAACTCGTTTAAGTGATATCTGGGTTTGGTGAAACCCATACCCGATAAATCAAGTCAAATGCATGAGAAATCTTCATTTATAAATAAAACAATTTGATAGCTTGAAAGAATATATAAATTTTTAGTTTATATATATAGAGAAATGTTCAAATAAGAAGTTTAATTTTCCTAAGAATGCTAAGAAGGAGGGTATTTTAGTCTACTACCTTAATATTGAAAACCCACTTAATTTAATTTCAAAAACCCATTTAACTAATCTTAAAAACCCACTTAAATTTTCACTCATCTCCTACAACCACCACCCACCACCACCACCTTGCTGGAAAAGTCTTCGGAAATTTCGCCGGAAAATTCGTTGGAAAGTCATTGGTAAACAATTCCCGGAAAATTTCACCGGTAAAATCGCCGAAAAATTTACCGAAAAACAATTTCCGGAAATGATCAACCGAAAATGGCCACCAGAAAAAACACAATGAAAAACACTATGAAAAAACACAATGTAAAAAACACTATGAAAATAAAAACACAATGAAATAACACAATGTAAAAAACACAATGCAAAATATACTATAATAAATAAAACACAGTTGTATAACACAATGTTATAAAACACAAATTTGGTAAAACACAATTTGTAAAAAACCCATGAATTTTTTTTATAATTTTATATAGCAATATGATACTCATATAAAAGATAAAAAAACGTCGTTATTAAGATGAAATTGTTTTGAAAAAAAATGTCGTATAAAAAAGTTATAGACGTTTTAAAATGATGGGAGAATTTGACATGTGCATTGCATGTGGAGAGAGAATGTCAACAAATGTGTTATTCCTATTATATTATTACCCTTGTTTTACACTTGATTTTCTCTCTAATACAATCTCAACCATATAAAATAAATGGACAAGATTATTTCCTATCACTCCTACAAAAATTAATTTTCTTATTATAACTCAACCATATATATCTATATATATATATAGGGGAGATATATTTTGAGAAATTGATGAGTTGTAAGAACTTTGAGAACTAAATTTTGGTTCACACATTTAATTAAATGGTATGAAATATGTGATTGTGATTAAATTAATTAAAAAATAAACTAGGAGAGAGAATAAATATTTTTGATGATTAAACAAGTTTAAATATTAGTTACACATGTGTAATAAGTCAATTCGGTGTGTAAAAAAATACTGTAATTTTTTGTACATTACTTACACTTACGTATTACACATGTGTAAAAAAAATTGTTACGTTGAGTTCTTTCGAGTTCTTAAAGCTCAAAGTAGTTATCAAAAGCAATCAATCATATATATATATATACACGTAAGATAAGATTTGTAGGGTTGAGTTATTCTACAAAGTGCAACAAAAATGAGAAGTTTTGGAAGTCATAGTTAATTGACATGTGTCATGTAGGGACCAAAAGAAAAAGAGTATAAAAGTAATAGTATACATTTTCTTTCTCCTCATGCATATCACATGTTAATTCTCCAATCATTTTTAAACGTCTATAATTTTTTCACATGTTATTTTTTTAAAAATTAAAATTCACCATAATAACAAGTGTTTTTTATCTTTAATATGAGTATTGTTTTGTTATATAAAATTTTTTAAAAAATTACGTCATTGTGTCTTTTTTTTATTACCATTGTGTCTTTTTTCGTCATTGTGTCTTTCTGTTTGTCAATGTGTTTTTTTTGCCGTTGTGTCTTTCAACTGATCATTGTGTTTTTTTAAATACTAATAACACCATTATGTAATAATATGAAAATATAATGAAAAATACCAACGAATTGTCTAATACATAAAACGCAATGATGAATACATATTACATAATAACCTGAAACATAAAACACAATAATGAATACATATAACACAATGGCCTGAAACATAAGGCACAATGGTAAATACATATAACACAATGACCTGAAACGTAAAACACAATGGAATCTACATATTACACAATGACTTGAACGTAATACACGATGAACATAATACTATTTTTCTCAACTTAGGTGAATGTTGATCACAATAACTAAAACACAATGATAAGTAGAAAGACAAATGTTGAGCATAAAAACACAATGATGTAATATTTGTTTTGATTTTTATCTTTAATATGAGTACCCTTTAAAAACACAATGACCAAAAATTATAACACAATGCATAGAAAAACTCAATTAAAAGACACAATGAACAACCAAATAACACAATATAAAAAAACTACTAACTTTTTTTTATTTTTATATAAAATATGATATTCATATTAAAGATAAAAAACGCTTGTTATAATGGTAAAAAACATTCTAAAAAAATGTCGTATGAAAAAGTTATTGACGTTTTAAAATGATGGAGAAATTGACATGTGTCTTGCATGTAGAGAGAGAAAATCATTATACGTGGTTTATTACGTTCATGTTCATTTCATCAATTTTTATTGTTAAATTAATATCCATCATCCAAATTTAAGATTAATAAATTGTATTCTTTCTTACCTTTTATGTTTTTATTTTAACTTTACTCAAGATTTGTAATGCATTCATTTTTAATTTACGGAAACTCACACGATGAAATTTCCTAAAATAATAATTAAAAAAAAAGAAGCCTTCGAGGCATTCAATCCAAACGTCCACTACGTGTCAATTTTAAAAACATCCACGTCCTTGATCACCACTTTTTGAGTCATATTTAATACCACATTTATTTCCTTTCTCACGCGCCATTTTTTAACGTGAGGAAGTGGCCTGCAAATCCCAACGAGCTGTCATCTTCTATTGTCTGTCTATCTACTGAAGGTTAAGCTACAGTTCTGATTCATTAATATATTTAGCCAAAAAAGAAAAGCAAGGCTCCGTCTTATGGTACTCCATTATATTACGTCGGCGCATGATCGATAGCAATTGTTCTTTGACCTTTTTGTCCCCGTGAGGCCGTGATAACGACTGTTTTTTATCATCAAGAAGCTACATCGGAAATTTCCGAGTCCACGTAGTAATGTCATGTGGAAGGGTCAAAAAGAAACCTTAACTGGTTCACAACCCGCAATATAGACTACATATATATACATATACATATACATATATTATTCCTCAACCACTTCACATAATCACACTCCCTAAGGGGAAAAAAAAAAAGAAATGACTCCGGCCGCCACAACAGATATGAATACTTCTCCTCCGGTGGCTGTCGTCATCGAACCAGATGCTACTTCCGAAACCAACCCAGCACCACCCTTAAGCACCCCCGCCTATTTGATTGTCCTTCAATACGTCGTTCATATCTTCAATTTACCAGCACGCGGCTGTCCGGCCCTCCGCCATGTTTACCGTCAGTACCTCCAGAGAGTCATAATGCCTCAATGTACACCTGCATTTATCATCAGTTGTCTCATGGATTTGCTACAAATCAAGTCTCAGGCTCAACATACCAACCTTCTGCTCCTCCGACTCGCAGTTATTAGTCTCCTCATCTACGGCTTGGCTTCCGCCATTGAACTTGCCGGTCCTGCTCTGGATCTCACTTACGTTTATGCTGTTGTCGCTCGATGGGCAATGATAGGTTGTTTGTGCATTTTGGCACTGGTAGGTGGAAGGGCAAAATAATCCAATACTGGTAGGTGGAAGGGCAAAATAGTCCAATAATCAATTTCGTGGGGCAAAACAGTCCGATAATGCTATGCATTTACGCAGAAGGGCAAAGTCCAATAATACCAGTGTTTTGAAACCCGGACCGGACCGGTCTGACCGGGACCCGGTGCTGTTACCGGTCCGGGTGGTGCTACATAACCCGTTTCCTAAATAACCGGCCGGTTCTTAGGGTTTGCGGTAGAGCCGGAACCGGTGGACCGGCGATCTGACCGGCAATATTGAATATTACTAGTTTGTAAGTGATTTTCTTTTCTCAAAGTTAACCTTCAATTGACCCAACCCACCTTCGATCAAGCCATCTGCATAGTTGTTGTCCTTTAAACCAGACTTATTCTTCATACTTGATACTTTGTTATTAATTTACAGATATATGAATTTTTGTATATAAGAGATATGAGAATAATAAGGATTGATGTGTAAAAGTAAAAAAGAAATGACGGCTGACATATTGGAATAAGTTCAAAACCCTAATAAATTCAAATAGGTAATATAGAAAGCGTTTTTTTGGGCTTTGTGGGCTTTTACTGGTAAGTGATATAATATGAGTGTGATTTATTGCCATTCTCAAATGAACACTCCAGTTAAAAAACAAAATCACAAATAAAGATAATTAGTATATACTTGTATATTCGTCTAATAGTCTGAAAATGTAATAATAATAATAATAATAATAATAATAATAATAAAAATTTGTTAAACCTTATAATAATAAATAAATAATATATATGATTTATGACGTCATCCGGGTCAATATCCGGGCCGACCTCCCGGTCCGTCCGACCTTTGACCCGGTAAGGTGTCCGGGTCGTTGTCCGGTCCGGGTCGTTCTCCAAATATATATTTTTTTTGCTTACGATCATAGCGCGTCGAAATATGATAAAATTAACTAATAAGATTTTATACGGGATGTTGTTTTAGCTACTCCGTTTCAAAATCGACAACTATAAGACAAGTAAAAAGAACTTTAACATAAACCAACTAACGAACTTAGTAGATTTAATGAAGGAGAAAAATTACGCCAATAATCAACTAAGTAGAAATCTTGAATCGTGAAAATGAAACCTTGAATCATGAAAGATTGATGAAAATAATCAAACTTTAGAAACGTTAACCCATGAAAGTCCGTTGATAGTGAGTTGTGAGGGTCAACGATGCATATCATAAAAATATAATGTAGCACTCTTAAAAAGAAACAATAGAATTAACGACATACATGATAAACTTTTTTTTCCATATCAAATAGCGAAATGTATTCTAATCAATTTAATATTTTAATCAAATAGGGAACACATATTAGAAATTCATATTGACATGTATTTTAAAAAGTAACCAAAAAAAAAAAGTTATTGCACCAAAAATAAATTGTAAGAACGAATGGAAACAGGAAAGGGATTCGGCCCTAGCTATGCCCCCCATGGAATAAAACACCAAGAATACCACTACACTACGCATAAACTGTTTAATAAATGCAAGTATATATAACATGAACATTATTTTTTGGAGCCTAAAGTTAGGGCTTTAGTTTTCTTTTTTCTTTTGTCATCTTCTCTTTATTTTCAATTTTCTTTCCTTTCAAATTTTTTCAATTTGAAAAGATACAAATTCTCTTAATTTACTAATTATTTTCTCTCCCCTTTTTTTATTTCTTTTAATGAAACTCGAAAACACCCCTAACATATTTTTTTCATCTCTCATTTTTCTTCCCTTTCCTTCTTTAAATGGAACTCGGGAACACATATGTAATCCTTCTGATCACATTCATTATTACTCCCATCAACAGCATCACTGACATCAAAATCAACACAAGCCTTAAAATGTGTCATATTTACATCTTGATTCTCCAAATGGCTGTCTACTCCTACGATATAATCAGGATCATCTTTATCACTAGTGTCGTCTTTATCACTAACCTTAACCGATTCCTCCTCAAAGGCTCAGATTCATCCTCTTTTGCAACTTGCGTCTCGATGCACCCATTTTGAAATGTATACATATATGGAACAAAATTGTGCGCCTTCAATTAATGATATCCTTTGAAGCAGTTTCAACCCATTTTGAAATGTATACATATATAGAACAAAACATTTGTCTTACCATCTATGTATTCCCAACCAAGAAAGTAAACTTACCTGCTCCATGGAAAAATTTTAATGTAAACATTGTGGGTTTAAATGATTTGGATGCAAGATTACAGCATTAACCTTTTCTCTAAGGTCTGGGATAACGAAGACGTGACGACAACACTCAAAGTGGATGTAAACGCAGGGATTTAGGTGGCCTATTTTTCAAAATGGGCTTATATATATCCACCCTCATCAAATAGACGCAAACGGGGGCGGACCTATGTCTAGTTGATGGCGTCGGCCGTAGTCTATGAAAGTAAAATAAAATTTATTAGAAAGATAAACATTATTAGGTAATTTTATTTATATATGATCTCCCCCTAAAATAAATATACATTGTGTGGACTAAGTCACTAAACTGAAAGGCAGGGTCCACTTACCTCTTATTTTCAAGTAAGGAATTGAATGACGAAAAGCGGTGACTTACCAATAAAGAACATAACGTCAACAACTAAAGTATTATCATTATACTTTTCAGCCTAGTTGGCAGACACCTCATCACTTGTATTTGTATACATAAACACACATTTTCCCTCTCTTTACCAAACCACTCTCAAAGAAAGAAAATGACTCCTGCCGCCGTAACAGATATTAATACTACTACTGCTCACCCGGTGGCTATCGACGTCATCGAACCAATTAATGCTAATTCCGAAACCAACCCTCCACCACCACCCTCTTCCACCCCCGCCTATTTGATTAATATCCTCCAATATATCTTCTTCAATTTACCAGCACGCGGATGTCCTGCCCTCCGCCATGTTTACGGTCAATACCTCCAGAGAGTCATAATGCCTCAATGTACACCTGCATTTATCATCAGTTGTCTCATGGATTTGCTACAAATCAAGTCTCAGGCTCAACATACCAACCTTCTGCTCCTCCAACTCGCAGTTATTAGTCTCCTCGTCTACGGCTTCGCTTCCGCCATTGAACTTGCCGTTCCTGCTCTGCATCGCACTTACGTTTACGCCGTTATCGCTCGATGGGGAAGGATAGGTTTTTTGTGCATTTTGGCACTGGTTATATCATATTTGATCTGTTTTTGATTTGTACGTGTCATTATTTTATAGTTAAGCTCTGCTTATTTTAGGTGATATGCTTATAATTAGGGTTTGCACTATATATGCATTGTTTTTTATATAGTTACTATTTTTAAAGTGTGAACCAAGAGCTCCTTATGAGTTCACACCGTTGTTGTATCGTGCTGTGTTATTAATTTAACCAATATATTTAAGGGAAAAAAATGTCATGTTTGATATTGTAAAGTTATTTATAGCATCCCCATTCATGCATCTTGGTTGTGAATTTGTGATTGTAAGTTATGTCCAGCTTCAAGGTTTATTAGTACCTTTAAGATTTCAATAACATAAATCATGTTCTACTAACTGGTGATACATAATACTTTTGAATGTTTGTGTGTTCTTTGGGCAGATCTTTATAAGGAAAAGATGTTATGTTTGATATTGTAGACCACCTGATTAATCTTGGCCTTCGATTGGGGCTTATTATATATGTGTGTTGTGAATCTTGGCTTTGTGAGCACTTCTGTTTATGCCAACATCGCTCGATGGTGAAGGATAGGTTGTTTGTGCATTTTGGTCATGCCTATGTCATATTTGTTCTGTTTTCAATTGATGTTGCATAAAACCTTCCCTCTTCATATCAACATGATATATAATTCTACCAGTTATGCCTTTAGGTAGGGCATGTTTGGGATTGAGTTTGAAAATAACTTATATATGAGGTTATGCTTGATATTGTAGACCACCGAACCTAAGTAATTAGGGCTTCAATTGGGGCTTATTGTATATGTGTTGAGGATGATGGTTCTGTGAACAGTAGGAGTTGTAATGGTGGATTTCATAGCATCCCAGTTGATATTGTTTGTGATTGTAAACCATGTGCAGCTTTAAGGTTAATCGCTTTATGATTTTATTAATGCTCTAATAACCAACAATTCATAGTATTAATGAGTAACTTATTGGAGGAAAAAAAATTGTGAATTGGGTTGTCTTATGACACATCTTAAACCAACATGTGATTGTCATTGGCTCGACTTGTTCACCAAGTAATTTATTCCGTGCAAACCAAGTCACGCGCTCAACTTGATAAACAAGACACGAACTCATCATAGGCTCGATGAGTCGGCCCAACCCGCCTCATTGACTCGAGGACGGAAATTAAGTCCAACAATCACCCCCCTAATTTCAGACTCGAAAATAGGTGGATCTTTAATTGCGAGCATCTCTCTTTTGTCTCGATTCTCCCATTCTTTTACTCCAGATGTCTCGACATAACTCGCCGGTTCACCATCTTGAGTTAAAAGTAATTTTGGGTTATCAATGTCGTTGTCACTTCCTCGCTCGAAACGAACCTTTCTATCCAACATAAAATCATTCATATTCTTTGGACAAATGTTGGTTCGAGTCAACCGTTTCACGATGGATGGACCCGGATCAGTTTGCATACCAGACAAAGAAAGAACCGGTCCATCAGCTTGGGCTGTAACATTCGGTGTAGCCCTACTCGAGCTTCTCCTAAGCAAATTAACTCGGTTTTTAGGATTTTTATCAACCCGGTCCCACCTTCTTTTCTCATAAAAAATTACCTCTCGAGAAACATGCATTTGGTTCTTAACCGGGTCGTGCTTCCGGTATGCCTTTTTACCTGGTTCAGTACCGAGATTAACCATAGGAGTACTTCGGTCATCAAACTTTTTAACCGAAGTAATTGATAGCAAACACATCGATGTTTCAACCCGGATCGTTGTTTCAACCCAAATCGATGTTTCAACACGAAGCCTAACCTTGTACAACCGATTTCTTGATCTAATCGACTTCATAATCACCTTTCTCGATTTGCCAAGAACTAAAAGTTGATCATCCTCCATGATCACCTTGCACCCATGCTCTGTTGCTTGTCCCAAACTTAAAATATTGCTCATTAAGTTCGGGATAAAATAAACATTTGAGATAATTCTCTCAACACCATCATCACAAATAATTTTAATGGAACCTTTTCCTTTGATGTCGACACACGAAGTATCACCAAAACGAACTTGCCCAACAACAGTTTTATCTAATTCATAAAAGTAATATTTCTTACCCGTCATATGATTGCTCGCCTCGTTATCAAGGTACCAAAAACCATCCTCCATCGGTTCCGACTCGTACCGCTTAGGATGCACGTTTTCTTCATTCAATATGACTTTATCATTAATGCTTATCTTCATCAAAACTTCCTTTGTTGTTGGTTCGTTTGCTTCGGTTAAGTTTGTTTCGGCTCGTTTTCCTCTTCTTTCCGGGCATTCCGAAGCATAGTCACCCATCTCGTCACAACGAAAACACTGAACCCCAGACTAATCCCTTTTCTTACCCGAATCACCTTCTTTGTCTCGATCGTTGACCTTTCCTTTTCCTTTAAACTTTCTCACCTTAATGAACAATAGCTTCCCATGACTCTCAGGTTCGTCATCAACACTATTCACACGATCTTCAAAATCTTTAAGACGCCCAACTATTTCTTCAAACTTAAGTGTCTTGAGATCTACCATCTGCTCGATAGAAGCTACAATATTTATGAATCTTTTAGGCATGCCAGTTAAAAACTTTCTCACCAATCTTATTTCATCTATGGCGGAACCAAGTGCTGCGAATTTAGTAGCTAAACCGGATAATCTCCCGGAATAATCGTCTATAGACTCAGAATCCTTCATCTTTGTTCCTTCGAATTCAGTTATAAGGGTATGTAGACGTGCTTCTATAACCCTCTCCGCTCGACATACCGGGCTTTTATGGCATTCCAAATCTCTTTAGCCGACTCGTATTGAGCTACTTGCATGATTTGATCTTCCGGTATGGATTGAAAGAAAAGAGCGACGGCGGCACCATTCTTCTTCTCGTCCGTACTTCCCGGCTCAATTACATCCCATATTCCGTGGTACCGGAACACCGCTTTAATCCGGACAACCCACATGGTGTAATTCGTTTTGGTTAGCATCGGACATTGTAGAGAAATAGTGGTTTGATTACTACGTTGGCTTGTCATGGTTCGTCTCCGACTGTAGGCTTGCCGAAATCTTGAAACAGAAAAAATAATGAATTGCAACCTTCTGAAAGTTTTATTGTTTGCGTTGGTTTTGCACAGGAACAAAGAAAACTCCACTTAGTTGTTGTAAACAATTTTTCCAACAAGGTTGAAAAAGATGCAATCTCCACCAATTAATTTGTTGAACGAAAATAACTTGCGTTGAACAAAACTTAATTAAATGTTCAAACGGCAAAAGAATTGCGCCAGGTATTCAAACGGCAAAAGAAATAATTGTTTGAACGAAACAATTAATCAATTGAAGAAAATAACCCGTCAGATGGTCTTCGGATGAAACAACAAAACAGGAACAAATGCTCCTCGTTATCGATCACGTCTTTGATCGATAAACTCTAAGAGCATGACCGCGCTCTGATACCAATTGAAGTTTGGTGACCAGGATCGATAAACACAAAAACGAAATTTAGATCATAAGCTCGATCTTTGTAACTTTCATTGGCTCGAAAAATTACAATGCATAAACTCTTCTCATTTAATGATATAACCCACAAGCTTGGGTATATATACTAATTTAGATTTCAAAACCCAACTAGACTAGAATACAAATACCATAATCATATTCAAATACTAATTGGTAAAAACAAATCTAAATAATAATTAATAAATAAATTCCTTGTTGTCTAAGTCATTGGCTCGACTTGTTCACCAAGTAATTTATTCTGTGTAAACCAAGTCACACGCTCAACTTGATAAACAAGACACGAACTCATCATAGGCTCGATGAGTCGGCCCAACCCGCCTCATTGACTCGAGGACGGAAATTAAGTCCAACATATGTATTATTTTTCGTGTCCCTAATGAGGTTGTGTTTACCTGTTTCTTAACAAGTTTGTGTTCTTGTTTGAAGAAAATGACTCGATTAGGTATTATGTTGTAATATTCCTATCTAGCACCACATGTGATAATCCTAACATGTTATGCAAACCCTATATATATACTATATAAGCCTTTAAATTCCTAGCACCTCCAACTTTGTCAACAACCTGGAATAAATAAATTAAACATTTAATTGAAAAAAACTTCATTATATCATTTTATGTTTAACGCTAGTTTGACTTTTTGGGTTGTACAGCTCTTCTAATTATCCTTAGGGAAATTTCATCGAGTGTTTCATCCACTCAGCCTCTTACAAAGAGTCAAAGACCAGCCTCTTACAAAGACCCTAACATCCCTTTCTTACCATGACCAGCCTTACAAGTTACAAAGTTTCAACCATCCCTTTTGCAACTATAAAATGAAAAGAGGTATAAACCAATTTTCATTCTCTTTAAAAAAATGACACCACCCCTCACTACAGATATTGATAACCCGGTGGCCATCGTCGTCCAACCACATGCTTCCAAAACCAACCTTCAACCACCCTTAACCCGCGTTTATTTGAATTTCCTCCAATATCTCAATTTAGCAGCAATATCAGCACGTGGCGGTCCAGCTCTCCGCCATCTCTATGCTCATTACAACCAGAGAGTAGATGGGATCGTCATGCCCCATTCTACACTTGGTTTTATCATTAGTTCTCTTCTTGCTTTGCTCGAAATCAGTTCTCAAAGCCAAACCAACTCTTGGCTCATCAGGCTCGCAGTTTTTAGTCTCCTCATGTACGGCTTGGCTTCGGCTGCTGAACTTATCGTTTCTGCTCCCACTCCTGCTCCTGCTCCTGCTCCTGCTCCTGCTCCTGCTCCTGCTGATGCTCTGGATCGCAAATCCGCTTATGCTAGCATCGCTCGATGG
This sequence comes from Bidens hawaiensis, assembly GCF_021521415.1. Classification (NCBI taxonomy): domain Eukaryota; kingdom Viridiplantae; phylum Streptophyta; class Magnoliopsida; order Asterales; family Asteraceae; genus Bidens; species Bidens hawaiensis. Next base: position 1,325 of record NW_027502619.1, on the reverse strand, counting down.
GGAAGGATCGGTTGTTTGTGCATTTTGATAGTGTCTATGTCATCTTTGCTCTGTTTGTGATTTTATGTTGCATCATACCTAGCATGGTTATTTTTTAAACTGTGCATTCTTTTTAATTTATGTAACATGCATGCTTATTAGGGCTACCCTTGACATGTTTACTTTTTTGTTACTATTTTGGTAGCAAGATGCTAATTCCTTGATGTTGCCATGAAAGTGGAGGAGTATATGATCCACAATTATAGATTCAAATGACACTGTTGTATCTTTTTGTGTTATTTGACAAATATATAATAAAAGATGTTATATATGAGATTATGTTTGCCCTCTGTGTATATGCTTATTTGTTTGTTATTGTTTTGGTAGCAAGATGTTAAGTTCTTCAGTGTTCCAAGAAAATATAGACAAAATTTTTTGGCTGTTGGTGTTAACATCCATGCTCATGTAGGTTTAGAGTGTGAACCAAGAGCTCTTTGTAAGTGCACACTTTTGGATGTGAGTGTTATTAGATCAGCTCATCTTTTTAAGGAAAAGATCTTATGTTTGATATTGTAGACCAACTAATTAATTTGGGCTTCAGTTGGGGCTTTGTATTATTTGTGAACTAAGGGGGTGTTTGGTACAGAGAATGGAATTGTAGAGAAATGGAATAGAGAAATGGAATTGCAGAGAAAGGGAATTGGTCTGGAGAATGAGAATTGACTGTTCTGTTTGGTAGTACAGAGATTTCAGTAGAGAAATATAGCTGAGAATCATTTCTCTTGTTTGGTACATAGAAAATAAACAGAGAATTATATCAACTTTATCATTAGCACAAGTATTTTATTCATAACAAATATTTATTAAAAAATAAAAAACATATAAAAAGATGCATAAATTCCAACCAAAATATGTATTGATCAAACCAATTCACATACAAAACACAGTTTTTAAGCAAAAAACATCAACCATAGTTAAAACCAATTCACATACAAAACATACTTCAACCATACACAACTATCCCATTGAACCATCGGTATACAACTCGACCATCTCAATTTTCTCTTCTATTGTCAACGCAAGAAAAGAACGTCCTAGATCCACATCTTTACCAATCAAATGAGCTGCTTTAAACCGTTTTTTCGTAGTGATACCTGGTAAAGCTTTCAACTCATCACTAACCTTTTCATAGATTTCACGAGCCTCCATACCTTCTTTGCTAAGTTGTTCACCCACCATCTCCCCAAATCGAAGCAAAACTTCCTTGATATCTTTGCAAGACTCTCGATATATCTCATCTGCATCCGTGCTTCTACCTCTTTTGCGCTTGCTTGTTACACTTCCTG
>NW_027502618.1:0-38476 GCF_021521415.1 Bidens hawaiensis | reverse complement strand
CCGAGTTGAAACTGATTCTCGCATGATCAAGTGATGTATACAAGTTATACAAAGGATCTTGATCCAAGTGATGAGTTAAAAGAGTTTATAACGAATTTTTACGGTTAAAATCTTTAAAAAAATGAATTTCCAAGTGAAAGACGGGTGAAAACCCGAGATGAAACCGACTCTTGCATGATCAAGAGATGTATACATGTTATACAAGGGATCTTGGTCCAAGAAATGAGTAAAAAGAGTCGAGAACGGATTTTTACGGTTAAAACCTTTGTTTTTATATCAAAACCGACACTATGAAAGAAATGTTTTGATTGTTGGTGTAACTTGCTTGGTATAGTGTTATTGTGCTTGTAAGTGTTGTATCTAGTGGCTAGCAAAGGCTAGAAACCAAGATCTTTGCGATCTAACGCTAGAAAACACAAGATAGTTCGGTTTTCGTGTGATTTAGTGATTTTGGACAGATTGTAATGTGCTTAGAGTTGGGTCACGAAATTTCACAGAGATGATCTACACATGAAAATATGAGATCTGTGAATTTTTGGTAATTTTTGGATAAAAGATGAATATTTGGTGAATTTAATGCTCGGTTTTGGCCAAAAATGGTGAAAAATAGCTAAACTTGATGAAAAATTCTGAAAAATTTAGGATAAGCTTTTTATAACATATAAAGGTCACACACAAAATTTGAGCTCAGTTGGAAAAGTCTAAAGGGGCTTTTCGGTAAAACGAGTTCTAGGGCTTTCTAGCTCGGTTTTTGTGAAAATGGCTTGAAAAATGAGTTTTGGGTTCTGGAAAAATTCCAGGGAGTTATGAGGATGGCAGGGATCATCCCAGAAAAATTTGGGATTTTTCTAAAGTCTTTTGGTATTTTTGACATATTTAGTGTTTTAATAAGGTTTAAAAATAGATAAATAAATGTAAATATAAGAAATTAAATCTGGAAAATTTTTATAAAATTTCTTACTGTCAAAATAAGTTTTGTGCAAAATTTCAAGACCCGAGACTAAACGGGTAATTATTTGTGCTAAAAAGAACATAAAAACAAATTTTAAAGCTTAAAATGTGTAAACCGGCAAAACTCGCATAAGCGAGCTGACTGGTATATAAAAACCTAAAAATGGACCATTTTCATAATACTAAGTAAATTAAATAAAAGTAAATCATCCGAAAATAATTCGGATGATTTGGGTAATTTTACCCGATTTTACTGTTTCCGGCACCTAAATGACGGAAACGGGCCCCGCGGCCAAACGGGGTGTCCAAACCGAGCTCTAATTTCATCACTTTAACTAAAATAACAGTCAAACACCATTTTTGGGTTAAGTGTGAATAAACTCATTTTTGAAACTAAAAACGGATGACCGTGCTAGGCACGCAAATCAAGAAAAACATAAAAATGATAATTTTGACCGTCCGACTCTAAGTATTGGCACAATCTGAGTCCTTAGGAGTGTCACGGGGTTAACATTGTCCCCGGATCGAGTACAGTACTGGGTTAACAATGTCCCCAGATGTACCGATTAACACGGATTTAATTTATGGGAATTATATAGTAACGATTAGATATTATATTACAGATCCAGGCTTATAGCAGTTCATTGTATCACGTCCCGACTCACAGAAAGGTGAGTTTTCACGAGCCCCTTTTAATGAACCGTTTTAAATATTTTCCCGGGGCGGAAAGCATGTATTTATTAAAGTATTTAAGTACATACTGATCGTATGGAAACACTTGTATATTTAAATATATATATATGATTTGATGCATAGAATATATAAATTGTTTATCGTGTGGGATTGTTCTGGGGTAACATAGTTCCCAGAGGTTATTATTATTGTTCTGGGGTAACATAGTTCCCAGAGGTTATTATTATTGTTCTGGGGTAACATAGTTTCCAGAGGTTATTATTGCTCTGGGGTAACATAGTTCCCAGAGGTGATTATTGTTCTGGGGTAACATAGTTCCCAGAGGTTATTATTGTTCTGGGGTAACATAGTTCCCAGAGGTTATTATTGTTCTGGGGTAACATAGTTCCCAGCGGTTATTATTGTTCTGGGGTAACTTAGTTCCCAGAGGTTATTATTGTTCTGGGGTAACATAGTTCCCAGCGGTTATTATTGTTCTGGGGTAACTTAGTTCCCAGAGGTTATAAATGTTCTGGGGAAACATAGTTCCCCGCATAATTACATTGTTTAATGAATGTTTATTAAAATGATCTGTCAGTGTTTATTTAAATTAGTGAAACTCACCAACTATTCGTAGTTGACCCGTTTTCTTTACATGTTTTCTAGGTATGCCCAAGTTGGAATGATTGATATGTGCTTAATGATCTGTGCTACTTGTTGGAAGCTTGCTGATCTATATTTTGTAATGAATATATTAATGTCTTATCGGTAAAACTCGTGTGTAACACCTTGACAGTAACGAATTAGCAACAATGTAATATGATATAAATTAATGTAGTGGTATTTTCTTTATAAGCAATGTTGTTGATATCAGATGTGTCTGTTGCATCCCGTGTACGTTTCCGCTGCGGTTACGGGGTGTTACATTGTTTTACAGCCTCCTGGATTTGAAGATCCTGATTATCCGGACCTAGTTTACCGATTAGACAAGGCCCTGCAAGGTCTACATCAAGCTCCGAGAGCTTGGTATGGCACGCTCGCCGACCATCTGACTGATAACGGCTTCAAGCGAGGGACTGTCGACTGCACTTTATTTCATAAGACTGTTGGTGATGATCTTCTCCTAGTTCAGATTTATGTTGACGATATTATCTTTGGGTCTACAAACGACACGTTATGTAAGGAGTTCGAGAAGTCAATGCAAACGAAGTTCAAGATGAGCTCGATGAGAGAGATGAATTTCTTTCTAGGGTTGCAAGTTAACCAGTCTGTGAAATGAATCTTTATTCACCGGACCAAATATGTGAACGATGTCTTGAGCCGATTCAAGATATCTTCCGTAAAAATCCCTTCAACACCTCTCCCTGTGGGTCACAATTTTTCACCAGATGAACTGGAGGATACCGTTGATCCTACCCTCTATCGTGCTATGATCGGATCTTTAATGTATCTAACAGATTCTCGCCCCGACATTATGTTTGCTGTTTGTCTTTGTGTTAGGTTTCAAGCAAGTCCACGAGTGACTCATCTAGCTGTGGTCAAGCGAATTCTTTAGTATCCGAGGGGAAATCCAGACATCGGGTTATGGTACCCCAAGGACGATAACTTTTATCTTACTGCCTTTTCAGACTCGGACTACGGAGGTTGCAAGATCAACTTCAAATCAACTATGGCAGGGTCTCAATTCTTAGGAAACCGGCTTGTTTCCTGGCAGTGTAAGAAGTAGATGACGGTCTCTACTTCAACCGCAGAGGCAAAATATGTTGTAGCCTCGAGTTGCTGTTCCCATATTTTTTGGGATTCAACAACATCTACGCGACTACGGTTTGAAGTTTCTTACTTCTCCTATTTTGATTGATAACTCTGCCGCCATAAATATAACAAAGAATCACGTACAACATTCTAAAACGAAATATATCAAAATTCAATATCATTTCATACAGGATTGCTTTGAAAAGAAATTAACTGATTTTCAGAAATCCGATCTATTTACTAAAGCTTTTGACAAAACTCGATTTCATTTTTTGCTTGGTTTAAATGGATTGAAGACCCTTGCTGATATCCTGAAACAAGGATAACTATCTTTCTTTTCCGTTTATTTTTATTTTTAAAATTTATTTTGTTTTGGGTTTTAGGGGGTGAAAAATAGAAAATACAAAAATATGCTTTTCGTATGTATAGATAAAAACCAAAAACATTTAAAATTTTTTAAAAAAAATCCAACAACATTATAAAACTTTGAAAAAGTCAAAAGGATTGTATTTTCAGTTTGTACAGAAAAATCCAAAAATCCAAAAATATTGTGATGTTTCTTTGTTTATAAGAAAATCGAAAAAGACAAAATGATTGTGTTTTAAGTATGTATAGATAAAAACCAAAAAGATTTTTGCATATGATCGCTGAAAAATATGTCAATTATTCATATTTGAAGGACATATACTTGTATATGTTTGGTCCTGATATTTACTTGTAAAATTTCGGGATAGCCATTCACCTGATAATGGAAAGTAGTTGGGGCGTTCGTTATGCGTTTTTAATTAATTTTCTCGCTGAAAATTATGTCGGTTATTTAAGTTTGTGAAGCATGCTTACATGTTTTCGTCCTATTATTCTCTTGTGAATTGATAGATTAGCCATTTATTTATAGACTTAATGTAACTGGGGCGATTAAATTTATTTTGTTTTATGCTCCTCAATTTTTTGAGTTTTTGAAGCAAAAAGAGAAAATGATAGTACATTGATTATTTTGACCCCATATCTAGCAAGAAATAAGCTTAAAAGACTGTGTGGTTATTGGTGCATTGGTAGATCTTAAACAAACTGTTAGAATAAAGTATGTGATATAAACATAAAGAAATGCCAAATTTAAAGAGGTGTTAGTCTCTAGCAAAAATCTCGGTGAGGATGGCAGAAATGTAATAACCTGTCATACTCAGGCCTTATACTTGTTTGATCACCAAAAAATAAATTAAAGCAAATAACAAGCGTTGAGGTTCTGGACACTGCGAGTCTTTATGCGGCTTAATCATCTGGGTATTCATATGCATGGATATTTCACTCGCTTTTAGAGCAAACCCAAAGTTATTAAACTTGATCACTAATGTACCTCGTACAATCCAAATTACTGACTTGATCAAAATCCGCTGTTAGTCATACTTTGTTCCTTCCTTGCGCATGTCTCAATACCTTTAAGAAACGGACCCAGGGGATACAATGTATGTAAGCCAACAGATGGACTCGTGCATACTCACTCTTAGTAAAGGTAACTCAATGCATTGCTCATAAATCTTTATAAAATTCAAATTTTGATCAGCAATATAATGGTTTAAGTCAAGTTGGGGTGATATGAAAAAAATCAAATTAAGCTCAAACCGAGATTAGAGGCTGATAGTTTCTGATATTCTGTGCTTTAATTGAACCATTCATCATATCACAAAAAAACTTGAAGGTTAGTTTTAGATTTAGGTGGACAACAATACCAATGACCGACTTAACGCCAGCCATAATATCGCTGAAATATAAAACTGTGATGAAAGTGCAATTTTGTCAATATGATTCTCTGCTCAAACTCACCCAAAAAAAATATGTACTGCTTTTGAAAAACCATAAAAAAACACAAAAATATTTTCCGTTCTATGTTTTGCTTTTAGGATATTTCTTTTGTAAATATTACTTTTACATTAAAAATCTCAAAATATCAAAAAGATTTTACTTTTCAAGTTTATATATTATTTATTTTATTTAAGTTAAGTGTTTTTAAAAGAAAAACACGTTAAGGTATTCGATCATCGAGATGTGGGGTTTCGGTGATTCAATTAAGTTAATTGGTTTTATAACTTAATTAATATTTAATTTATTTATTCATTTAATTATTTAAGTTAAAATTAAATAAGGTATTTCGTTAATATATGCATAACGAATTAGGTCAGTCTAACGAATTGCGTATTAATTCGTTAACCTAATGCGCTTCCGCCACTCTATAACGAATTGCGTGTTAATTCATTAAGCATATTTACACGAACTAGTCACGAACTAAGGCTAATTCGTTAAGATTATGTGTTAACGAATTGGCTCTAATTCGTTAATTCCACGTGTAAAGATAACTTAACGAATCATCTGATTCATTATTTCAAAATTCAAACGAATCAGACGATTCGTTACATTGAGAACTGTGTCGTGTCAGATATATATAAGGATTCGTGAAACAATTCATTTCACACTATTCATTTTATTCTTCCCTTGCATACTGTTACTCTCGCAAATTTTTTCCAAAAATTTCAATCATCACTAAACCTCTTTTTGATCAGATATTCCGATTTGTAAGGTAATATTGATCACACCGTAATACTTATCGTCAAATTTTATGGTAGTTTGATGGGTTAATTGATTGATATTGTGGTCGGGTTTTAAAGGTTTTTGAAAACCTTAATTTAACCTCTTTGTCCCATGTTTTGAAGCACCAAAACGATAACATTTTAATCGCAATGAGTTTCTGAGATCCTTGTGATCAATTGATTCGGATATTCATCGATGAATATAGGGTAATTGTTATCAGAATTGCATATTTGACTTTTTTAGTGTTCTTGGTAATTTTAACCTTGATCAATTAAGTCAAACATTAAGCTAATCTGGCCATTCGTTATGCTTAACGAATTGGAACTTATTCGTGTCCCATTCGTTAAGCAAATCACACGAATCAGAATAACGACTTGTATTTATAACGAATCAGATTTGCATTTGTTATTTATAATGAATTAGCCATTAATTCGTTAAATTATGTTAGTGATTCGTTAGTCCTAATTCGTCACTTAGTTTACTTGATAGCGAAGTAACATATTTGTTGTAACGAATTAGCATTCCTTATAACGAATTGTTAACGAATGACATCTCTTTATTTTAAAGTATTTTATTTTATAAAGTATATTATATTAGTTAAAATAATTTAAATTATATATTATGAGTGTTATTATTTATCACTTATTCTCGGTTTATTTTCATAGAAACATGGCCGATAACCTGGAACAAAATCCCCCAGTTGCTGATCAACAACAACAGCAAGAACAAGAGTTACCATTACTTCCGTACGACACTAGGCATAACGTATGTGCTTTTGCCGGTACGAATTTTTCGGATGAAAACTTATTCGGTGCCTTATTGACGTTCATTCGGCGTTCGGCTATACATTTTGCTGTGACTACTCGGCCGAAAGTTTATCTAAGTATTATACGTCAATTTTGAGTATGTTGAAGTTGAAAACCATATTGAAGCTACAATCAACCAAACACCTATCACTGTTGATATTGATGTGATCCGACGTGTGCTTCGGATTGGAGAAACTATTGATTACCCGTGTGAGTTTGATAGAAGTTTGATCAAGGGTTTGTTTCGAAGAGTAATCTATGGTGGTGACATTGAAGCATCCATGTATAACAAGAATGGATTATGCCCAACGTACAAGTATTTATTGCATGTACTAATCCATTACTTAGGAGGACGAAAAGGTGGCTTCGATGAATGCCGGATTATGCTACAATCGGCATTTGTCGCGTTAATTCCTAACAATCCATTCAACTTCTCAGAAATGATCTTTTATCATCTTAAGGAACAATGCCTTCAGACGGTTCAATGGAAGAAGTTTTTAATGTATCCTCAATTCCTCCAGTTATTTATTGAAGATTTGATCCCTAATCTTGTTATTGATCAAACATTGGTGGATGATGTGTTATCTTTGGAACATATGTCTGCTGATACTGTACGACGGATGAAGATCTATCAGAAATAAACACCCCGGACCAAACGTTTGATTGGTCATCTGGTGAATCCAGATTATGTATGTCCTGACAATGATCGCTGGATCCACGATGATTCGGATTCCGAGCATGAGGAAGGAGAAGGTGGGAACGAGGGTAATGATGATGATGGTGGTAATAGTGGTGATGGTGGTCACGATGGTGGTAATGCTGGTGCTGGTAATGTTCCTATTTTACGACCTGCTGAGGTTGAAGCAGCGTTAGCTGGTGCTATAGCTGCTCATCACAAACGGAAAGGGAAAGGGTTAGTGAACGAAGGATCGTCTAAGCGTCGAGTGTCGGCTGGCGCAGGCATCTCATTTGGAGTTCAACCTCCAAGGCCGTCTATTCCTCAACGACTGGTGGTGCCGCTTACTACTAGAACCCCGGAGCTTACATTGACGACCACACTTACGACATTTCCAAGGCTTGGTATGATTCCTCATTCAGTTTATCTACATTACCAAGGCCTTCAACTGCTACATCGGTGGTTTCTCCTACACCGATGATGATGCCTCCACCACCTATGGCCTTTTCATTTTTGAAGCTTAACTGACCTCAAAGTCTTGTTCAACCTATCCTTGCTTCGTTCCATGCTATGACTCATGATCAGCAAATTGGTATGGTGTTGAGTCTACTTCATTTGTATGAAAATCAAATGTTCGCTGATCGAATGAATCAAGAACGCATGATGGAAAATCAAAAGAAGTTGCTAAGTTATGTATCCTTCTGTCAAAAGGAAACAAAGGCCCTTCGTGATATTGTTGAGTCTTACGGGGTGAAAATAAAAGAACAAGAAGATCTTATCTTGCAACTTACATGTAAGGATGATGAACTAAAGTAGATCAAGAATGATGAAGAAGATCCAGATGCCTCGGGTACTGGAAGAAGTGAGCCTAAACAAACTCACGGCTCGGCTTCTGCTGCTGGTACGAGTGCAGCTGGTGATTCGGTAAAACATATCATCGCTCATCATGATTATACCGCTGCTACACCCATTTAGATGATCAAGGACGATACTGTCATATTTGTTGATGATAAGGGGGTGGTTAGAAGTATAGTGAATGAAGATGAGATTGTTGTGGGACAGTTTGTTGAAAGGTCCCTAACACGAGAGCAGATTTCGATCTTGCTTGGTTTGAATGATGACGAGTTGACCATGTTAGATACTGAGGAGAACGTAGAGGTTGTGAACGATGATGAGATCTTAAATGATCCAACCATTGAGATGAATACAACTTTTATTTATGAGGATGAGGAAGTGGAGATCGAGGACATGAATGCTGAGGAATACCCTGATCTGTTTCAACACACCAATGTTGATCAGGGTGCTCCAATATTTACTGAGGAAACGGTCAAAGCAGCGGAAGATCTTCTGGAGAAAACTTCCAAGTGAAAGAACGCCGTTGATACGAGATTTTATTCTAATCCCGATCCTGCTGTTGCTGATATTCAAAGTTGGTTTGCTCATCGATACGAGAGAACTCGTAAGATTATTGTTGCACATCGATATGTTAATCATGAATTGAAGGTAGAAGCCATTGCACGCGCCAAAGAAAATCAGAGGACATCTTTCAAGGCCGTGTCTAAAGTTCAAGGTGATATTATTTCTTGGCTCTTTGATTCTGAATTAAAAGTATGTATTATCAAATGGGAGAAGGGCGTTCAATACTATGAAAAGATGTCTAACATCCTCTCATTGCCAAGAGGGGATGTACATACTCTTGCGTATCGTCCGTTCATTAATCGTGATGGGAACCACCAAGCAAGTTGGTTTCACCAACATTTGATGTTCGAGGTGAACAACGGTTTTAAATTTTTTAGCCACAAATTCCCATCCGCAAGCGTATCGATGAGATCGATCCAAGAACATGTTAGAGAAAGCTGGTTCTTAAGGTTAAGCCGCCAAAGACCATGAAGCGAGTGCCGGTCAATACTCTGAATCAACACATGTATTTATCCTTCAACCGTTGGTACTACGACAACAAGACTGGCGAGGCCGTTATTGTGCTGGGTAAAGGTTTAAAGACCGAGCTAATAAAGATCATCGATCCGATGTGGCTTGTGAATCTAAATGAGACCAACAATAACGTGTTGTTCAAGAATAAGATATTGATAGAGCGTCGTGAAGACTATGACCTAGCAGTGCAATTTCAACGCGTTGTTAGGGTGTGTTATGAGCATGGTATTCATAGCTGCAGAGATTGGCAGACAAGGCACTTCAAGTAATTAAAAGACAAAGAGCTCAAGACGAGGGGGTGTCTGTTAGTACACGGTTTTGCGTCTCGAGTCTTTGTATTTATCGTTAATATATTTATCTTTTATTTAATGTAATAATTATTAAGTTATTAAAGTAGTTCGTTGAGAAAGTCATCTAGTTCGTTAAGGATGTTTAACGAACTAGACTTAAGTTATGTTCCCTCCTGATTCGTTTAGGATGTTTAACGAATCAGGGGGTGATTCGTTAAGTTTATTTCGTTTAATGTATTGTAACGAATTCGGTGTCTAGTTCGTTATGGAATGTTAATGAACTAGACCCGTCTTCTATATATAGTGTTTCATACACTGTTTAATTTAAGCCTTGAGTTAAAATTATCGAACCTCTGCCAATTTGCTATCTCAATCTTCATCTTATATACAATCAAAACTAATATATAACATTAATACATAATCATATAAGAGCATCATGAACTAGATCCGTTATGGTTATTATACTCTATCAAATCTGAGATCTGAGATCTGTTTAAGGAATTCACATTAAAGATAAATAAGTTTGACATTTAGTTTAAGACAAAAAGAGTTGCATTTTACCTCAGAAAGGTTTGAATATGTAATTTCTAGTAAGGTTTGATGAATCTCAACCTAATCGAGTAAACTTAGATGTTTTTGTCTAAGTTTGTCCATTTCGAGCATGCTTTGATGTTTTACATAGGTAGACTTGACTGTTTCAGTTAAAGTTTAACTCTTTCGGGCAGACTTGAAATTTGAATATGTGTGACTATGTTGATTCGAGCAAGCTTAGATGATTTCTGAACTTTCTAGCATACTTAACTGTTCTATAGGATTTTTAGGTCATTCTAGCAAGCTTTATAGTTGTTTAAGCTATCTCTAGAAAGCTTTAACAAGTTCAAGTTATTATATTAAACTTAGCTATTTTATAGGTTATTTGACTTATTCTAGCAAGCTTTACATTTCAAAATGTTGAATATGAATTTCCTAGCAAGCTTTGATATTTTAAGCAATTCTAGCAAACTGTGTTGTTTTTGTTTAACTGTTTGAGATATTCGGGCAAGCTTGATGATTATGAATGTGCTTACATGATGTATTCATACTTTCGAGTACACTTTGTGTTTATAGTTAACTTTTACATCTTTAGATAAACAAGTCTTCTCTAGCACACTTTGAACTTCTAAAATGTAACGGGCACACGTTAGTGTGTGTAAAAGAACTTGAATGAATATATGTTAACTGTTTTAAACTTTAGGGTAAGGTTTGTGATATGTTCAGTTATTCAAGAAAGGTTGGCGATTAAAATTATTTCTAAGTTGTTATTTTTGGGTGTCTTTATTAATTCCTAGTAAAGTTGCCAATTTGATGATTTATACTTGATTATTTGTCTTGTGATTTATTTCTCGAGCAATCTTGTATTTCGAGTAAGCTTCCTTCACTTTACTCTCATAGATTTAATTTTAAACTTTATAATCTCTAAACAAATTCTGGAACAATCAAGGTTGTTAAAATGTGTTATACCTAGCAAGCTATGTGACAATTAACTTTTTGGGAAAGCTTTGCTAAATGTACTTTATCGAGAAAGGTGTTAAATGAGAAATTTTTAAATAAGATATTTTTACTGTATGACAGCTTTTTCCCACTAAAGAATTAAACGCATTTAAAACCCACTTTCAAAATGTATATAAGAGGGAGTTAGTGAGTTTTCATGCCTCACTTCTCTCTCCAAACACACTCTTGTAAATTGCTCACTCTCGTTTCCAGAATATCATCCGCCTTATTATTTTACCTTACCCTAAAATAACCAGCCTCTAATTTCCGACTCGGTAAGCATAAATTGATTAATTTCCGAAACCGATTATGTGGAATTGGGCACTTAATCTTCGTTTAAACTAACTCTCTGTTTTATGTGTAGGTTACTAATTTGTCGAAGCACAGGTTCATAAAGACATTTCTTCTCTTTACTTCTTCAAATTATCGCCTAAATCTATTCAAAGTTATGAACTTTATGACTAATGTGTACTTTGAATGTGTTTTTGTTTTTACATAGATATGGCGGATGATGAACCGACATATCCTTTTGAGCACAAGCATAACATGTGCGCTCTATTACAAGTGACCCCAGATAACGAGGAAGTCGAACACATGATTAGATGGGTACAACGATCGAATCTTCGATTTTCTCTGACGTGGTACCCGTGATTTATCGAAATCATCACTTGGACTTCTGGCGCTCAGCCACACTATATGATGATCAAACTGGTAGGCAATCGGAGGCTGTCGTGGCTAATCACGAGATTAGAGTCACTGAACGATTAATACGAACATGCTTACAACTGAACGATGATGACCATAACCCCATTCACTTCACAACTGAGCATTTACTGAAGATTTTTCACCAAACAATGGGTTATCAAGGAAATGTCCATGAGGGACAGTTCCAAAAATGCATGCTCCCAAACTTGTATAGATTTTTAATTCATCACATTATTCAAGGTTTTGCACCTCGTAAAGGATCATGGACCCTTATGAGCCGTGATTTGGCAAATGCAACCGTTGCTGTTGTATATGATCCACCATTCAATTTTTCTAAGATGATATTTGAAGGAATGGTGAGCATCTTGAGAAAGCCGAACAGAGAAAAATTCTTAGCTTGCCCAAGATTTCTCCAAATTATCTTTAATTGTGTGTTACAATACTTTCCTACAATAGGAACAACTCATGTGCTGCAAAATCCTAATGTTTACAAGTGGATTGAAAAACTGTCAAGCACAAGCCGGTTCAATCCAAGATTTGAGTTTGTTATTTTGCCATGGTTGTGTAAAGCCCCGATCCCGGTGCCCTACATTGGACGTTGGATTTACTAATAAACACAGTTCTAAATATCAGATTTAATTAAAACTTTCGCGGAATAATATAAAAGTCAACCATTCATTACAAATATTCATAACTTGTCTTTGTAAATCATAATTAAAACATAGTATCAAAAAATCATGTCAAATCTTCAGATGCCAGCCTCTTCAATCTTGCCATGTGTCCCGCTCAAACCAGTTGTCTCAGTCTGTTAACCAAATGACATACAATACATTCACATACTTATATATGCACCCGACGGTACATACCTCCATATTTACTTACATACACACATACTTTCATTCTTTCTTTCATACATACTTTCATTCATACATATACGTTTAAAGAGAATTTTGCCCTATAACCTTCGCCGATATTATTAGAGTCGGTTCGCTACATTCGCCGACATTATTAGGGTTGGTTCCCTGCATTCGCCGACAATATTAGGGTCGGTTCCCTATATTTAGTACATTGTACCATACTTGTCTTTACATACCTTTCTTAATATTACTTGCAATATCCGAATATCATTCACGTACCATCATCATAACATACATACGTCACACACACACACACACACACATATATATATATAGTCATATCTTTGACTATCACCTGGCAGCACATGCAGTATCTGAAGATCGTTCATGCATCGTCAAACAATCATCATACATAAATCATACAAGGCATACACTTACCACTTAAAGTAAGTGTAATAACTATCACATCGAGTATGCACACGTCCACGAAAACATACCAAGGAAGTGGGGCCAGAAACTCACCTGAATCCTGTTTTGTTCTCCGTTTATTGTTATTCCTTTCTTGAGCTGTGTACGACTAACTGTATAATCATTACATATATCAATTAACTATCACTTCCCATATCGCGTTTCTAGTCTAATTACAACCCTCGACGAACGGGGGTCCAGAGGCAGGGCCCTGGCAGCGGGGTTCTAGGGGCGGCAACGCCTAGCAGGGTCCAAGGGGCAGAGCCCCTGACTGTGTTCGAGCCACCAGGTGAGCTTGGAAAATTTTATTTCCATTAACTGTCTTAACACTTTTTCCATTAGAATTTTGAATCATTAATTTATTGCTAACTTAAAAGTCTGAGGGTTTCTTTGTAATTAAATCATTCTTTTTCTAAGTCTAGGGACCATTCTGTAATTCCATTAAACTTCTAGTTCTTTAATTGACTCTATAACGAAATGGGTTATCATAGAGAATTGAACCCTCAAACGAACTGATTATTTAAACGAATTGGACCTTATAACGAATTGGTCCTTTGACGAATTAGTTCAGGTAGAAAATCAGTCCATGTAACGAATTGGACCTTCCAATTCGTTACCTCCTTTAATGAATAACAAATCAAGGGTGATTCGTCATCTTTTTCCTATAATGAATTGAACATAAAATAAGTCTTGTTTGTTAGACCTTCTTTAACGAACCACTCGGTGAATCACCCCTAGTTCGTTAACTTCCCGTTGACGAACTAGGGTTAGGTCAGAGAATGTCAGAACATTCTTTGACATTCCTCAATCCTCGTACCACTTTCCGGCGCCGCCTTTGCCAGAAAATCGGGATCTCGCTGGAAAAACGAGATCTAGCTTATTTCTCCACCGTTTTCTCCGTTTTTTATCCCGTTCGATCCAGATCTGAGCTAGGGTAACCCCTAAGCTTATCTTAGATTCGGTTTATACCCGATTCCACCCGGATCTCGTGACTCTAACGGTTTAACAATGTCGGCTCGTCGTTTCGTGATCATATCTAACGAGTTTAAGCTCATACAACATCATACTATCATTACCTTGGATCGGGATCGGTTTTCTATCTTGGATCGGCTAGAGAAAGGAGAGAAACTAGAGAGAGAGCTTAGTGTGTGTTTTGGTGGTGTATGGAATATGTGTGAAATGAAATTAAATGGGTTATTATGACTTATATAATTTTGGATCATGGACTTAAGCCCATGGTCTCTCCTTCATTCCTTCATAACCCAAGTCCATAACCCATATCCATTTAACCCAACACTAGCCCGACTCATAATAACTCATATTTCATTTTATTAACCAAAACTAGAAAATGGGATGTTGCAAGTTGCTTAACCATGATGTGGATATTATGCCAGTTCCAGAGTTAACCTCTTAGGAGTAAGAGGAGGATGAGGAGATTGATGATGATTCTGGTAACAATGACAATGGAGGAGGAGATGATGGTCATGATGGTGATGCATGAGATCATGTTGGAGGAAATGATGAAAATGTTGGTACTGATGTTGACATGGTTGATGCACAGGGGGAGTTACATAACCTACCTTTACCTACACCACTAGCAACACCACCTTCCCCAACACCACAATATGAACTAATTATCCGATCCCCACCCATCCAAACACCACCTACCCATACCCAAAGCCCACCTGAATTACAAGATCGAATCACTGACCAACCAATTACAGAAACCCAAACCCTTATACTAAACCAAGACCAAGTTATCCATGAGCCTTACATTCCACAAAATGTCCCAGCCAACCTACTTAACTTTCCAACTACACCTTTCCAATCACCAACCCATTCCCAAACTCAAGAACAACCTACACACCCAACATTTGAAATCATACATACTTACAGACCCTTACCAACAATCCAAAACATCAACCCTTTTACCATCAACAAGTGAAAACATTTTTGAAAGCCCAAGCCCACCCACTGAACCTACCCACACCCAAACTGAAATACCTGATCCCTTTCTTGACCTGCCTATTCAAACATCTTCCACAAATGATTATCTGTTCAGATGGAACATTAATTTGCTAGTAGAGAATGTTGATCTGAGGGGAGAAATGAGGAGCTAAGAAATGAGAATATTGATTTAAAAGCTCTGTTGGCGCAAGCCTTGAAGAAAATTCAAACCCTGAAGGCTGAGGTTGAGAAAACCTCAGCTGTACCAAAACAGGAGGAGAATATCAATGATGTAACTGATGTTGATACAGTTGGAGTGGAAGAGGATGAAAATGAAGTTGAAAATGTTGATTATGATGCTTTGAAAACATTGATTAATGTTTATAGTGAGAGTGATGATGAAAGTGATGAGAGAATGGCTGATGATGATGGTTATGAAGGTGACAAGTCTGATATTGGTGAACAGGAGTATGATGCTGAAGATGTGTTAGCGAAGAAGAAAGTGGTAAATGAAAAGAGAGAAAAGGAGATAGATGAAGGTGGAGCATCTGAGGAACTAGTTTTGACTGAACAAGAAACATATGATGAAAGTTTCAAGAAGGTTGTGCATGATAAGGAGATGAAGATCTAATGGATGATATTGAAAATTTCCCCACTCAATCAAAAGAAGAAAGGACGAGAAAAGAAAAGGGGAAAGCAATAGCTGAATATGATGATGAACCTGTTGATACACAGGAGGAAAATGATGATGATATATCTGATGATGATAAGATGGCTGAACAGGCTGCCAAAAGGCAAGCTGACATTATCTTTGAAACACTGGAAAGGGAGAGAATAGCCCAATCTATGACAGCAGAAGAGTTTGATGAACAAGAAAATCTGATTGAACAAGCCAATATTTCCAAGATTCTTGATCAAAATGACGATGTTGAGCAGGAGGTAATTGAGGTTCTGATTAAGATGAAACAAGCTGAGGAAGTTGACAACACCTTAGCATTGGTGATAAGCAAGTTCTCTCAACCTGAAGCACCAACCACTACTGAAAAAGTCACTGATGAAACAAGTAAACAAGTGGTGGTAGATGAAGCTGGAGAAACTATAATTATTCAACTTGGCAAGAAATGGAATGATTATGCCAAGAAACTTACTGAGGAAGATGAAAGAAAAAAAGAAGAAGATGATCAAAAATTTGGAAAGAAATATACGAGAAAGAGGTGTAGATATGATGGTCGTGATCATATTGATGATAAGGTGAATAAGAAAAAGGCTAAAAAGGTTGATAAACCTGAGCACGTTGTTGAAAGTCCTAAGAAACATGAAAGCCCTGTGATGGCTATTCCCATTCAGATGGTTATGCCTGAAGCTGAACCGGACTTGAATGAACCAATAATTGAAGCACTTGATGATTCAACTGAACAAGATGATGATACTGAAGTTGATAAAAGTGCTGAGGATGATGATGTAGATGGTAACAATGATGATGACAACAACGGTGATTACAATACTGGTGAGAAAACTGCTGATCCTGAAACAATTATCTCCCCTCAAGTTGAAATAACTGATGAGAAGAGGGATAACATACAACAAAGTTTAGATGATGCAAGGAGAAATAACCCTCTGATTGTGAGTTTAATAAGAGACGGGTACGGATTTGAAAAATTGGCTCCTTTATCTAATGAGGAGTTGCAAATATTAGTGGATAAGGAGGATTATGAAATCAAGAAGAGGTTAGAAAAGAAAAATAGAGATTCCATGCAATATAGAGACTATCTGAGAAAGCATGGATTGAATGAAAAAGACTTGAGCAAACTGAGTTTCACTAAACTAGAATAACATTATTACCTGAACCAGGAGAGAATTGAGAAAGAGGAAAGAGAAAGATTGCAAGAGAGGTAAAACAAAATGAAAAGATTGATGAGTTGATGAAAAGATATGGAGGAAAGTGTAAATACCTGATTGATAAAGGTATGTCATTTGAATTCGTTAACAACTTATCAAAAGAAAATGTTGAATCACACTTCATAACATTATCCATGAAAGATCAACCTGAAAAAGTTGCTAAAAGGTCAAGACTTGTGACATTGGCTGAGAAGAGTAAAGCAGAAAGGAAAAAAGAAATGGGAGAATGAACAACTGAATCTGCTTGATAGATTAATGACTGCTAGGGGAAGATTAAATGAAATTCAAGGTATGAACAAACATGAAAGATTGAATTTCTACCTTTCTGAACTTGAAAAAGATGATCAAGAAATAACTCAAGCTTCAAAGTCTGCTGAAGTTCCTATAATTGTGCAAGTAAAACCAGAACCAATTGAAAATAGAGACCCATGGGATGATGAAGAAAGAATCAAGACACTAAAATGAATTATGTTAAGCAAAGGAATGAATGAGAATGTATTTGATCTCCTTGGAAAAGCTCAATTAAAAGGACTATTTTATGAGCAGAAAGAAGAATGGATGAGGATGGAGGCTAAACAAAGGAACCCACAAAACTTTGAAGCTGGACCTAGTGAAGTTCGCTTTGTTCCTGCAGGTCAGTTTGGAAATAAAGTTGTGATTGTGATGATAGATAAACTGGTTCATGTAGTCAGTGATAGCATTGATGAGTTGAGGGCTATGCCTGTTGAGATGATAATCTCTATGTACGAAAAGAAATTTGGGCCATTGGCGGGCACTAAACCCAGAAAAGAAGTACCCTCTAGGCCCTCTGCTTCGAGACAACATGTTCCTACAGCTGGAGTCACACAACAAAGACCAGAAAGGCCACCAACTGATGTGGACCTACCCATAAAGCTCTTCTATGACTCTGTGTCTCATACATTGAAGGTAGTGATGGAAAGTAGAGAATTGAAGGAGATTATTTTTAAGTATGACTTTGCTAATTACAAGAAGGAGAAACTGGAAGAAATGGCAAGTCTGGAACTGTATGACTATCACAACAGAAATAGACTTGCAGGTAGGCAGCAGAATGAGCTGGCTAAGTATCTAAGAAGTGAAGCAGGGATGGGATTCCCTTGGTTACACAAGGAGAAGAAGTGGAGATTATCAGAGTATGAAAAGACCAAGGGAGCCAAGAAGTTAAGTGACATCAAATATGCTGAATTTGGCTACATCTCCAAAGTAAGGAACAATGATCCTTTGGCCAAAATGATGACTAGTATAAGTATGAGAAGAAGGATGACTAGGCCCAACCATGAAGTTCAGAAAAATGGTAGAATTGCAAGAACTGATTATAATGAAAATGATGGCTTCTACATTCTTAGGAACTCAGATGGACTTGCATTGGGTACTATCAAAATTGATGAAGATCTGACTTTCCTTCATGATGAGGATCTGAAAGATATAATGAACTGGACACTTCCTATCAATCATCCTCATCAACATCAACTGTTTATGTTCAAGGAAAAGACAGGAGCAGTGAGAGTAGAAAGATGACAAGCAGCCTATAGCTCAAGAAGATGAAGACCATGTTTTAGCTTAGGGTTTGCTTTGTAATGTCCACTGGACAGAATTCTCACTTTGTAATATTTTGACTTTGTTATGTAATTTGAATTTGATTTGATGTGTATTTTTGACTAAGTGTATGTAACCAAAGAAGTGTTTTGGTACAGCTGAGGTTGTTCCAATCTAGGGGGAGATTGTTGGGATGAGAAAATGGATTAAGAAAGATTGGAATCTTGTCAACCTCCCTGAAAATTGCTAAGTACAGACATCAGGCACACTTGGACATCCGAGCAAGCTTTTACTTAAGCCTAGCAAGGTATTTTGCCTTCCAGGAAAAGTTATCTTCTTGAAGTCTTCTTTAGTGACTATCCGAGCAGGGTTCACTATGTCTAGCAAGGGTGTTCTTCAAAGTCAAGCAAGGTTTGCTTACCAGCAAGATTTTGGCTAAACCAAGCTTTTGATTCCAAGTACTTTGGAAGATCTAGCAAGGTATTCATTAATAAACAGTGGTCCGAGTATGCTTGAAGAATGTTGATAAAGAATTATCTTAAGGACTTTGTTGGGCAAGGTTCAATGTTGAGTCAAGATTTGACCCAAGACTGATCAGATTGAAGATTGGAATCTTCTCAACCTCCTAAGAATTTGCTAAGTATGGAACCGGGCACACCTTAGACTTCCAAGAAAGCTTTTACTTAGCCGGGTACGATATCTTGTCTATCGGGCATGGTTACCTTCTTGAAGTCTTCTTTAGTGGATATCCGGGCAGGGTTTGCAAATTAGTGTATTACCGGGCAAGGTTCACTAGTTTATGCAAGTCCGGGCAAGGAGCACTTTATCAAGCAAGTTTGTTCTTCATAGCCAAGTAAAGCTCACTCCCGAGTAAGCTTTAGGCTAACCAAGCTCATGAAGCCAAGTGATTGGAAGACCGGGCAAGGTATTCAGTAATAAGTATGGTCCAAGTATGCTTGATGTCTTGATGGAATATCTTAAGAATCATCGGGCAAGGTTCAACACAAGCAAGGAACAGTGCCACCAAGCACACT
This sequence comes from Bidens hawaiensis, assembly GCF_021521415.1. Classification (NCBI taxonomy): domain Eukaryota; kingdom Viridiplantae; phylum Streptophyta; class Magnoliopsida; order Asterales; family Asteraceae; genus Bidens; species Bidens hawaiensis. The sequence continues at coordinate 18,820 of NW_027502618.1, read as the reverse complement.
TTGCTAATAAGCTTTTTACTAGCAAGGGGTTGAAGGGACCATTGAAGAAAAAGGTTGCTCGTAAGGGTTTGTCAGGCAAAGTCTGGCAAAGTCAAGAAGATTGAAGTCTACCCGGTGAGTATTTTACTTGGTAAAATACTCTTCAAGTAAAGTCTACCCGGAAACTGATCTCGTGCACACTTCTACGTTACCAAGTTATGAAGGATGGCAGAGCATACTCGGAAAGACACAATTGAAGCAGAGCCTACCCGGAAGACTTGTTTTACACTTAGGATTATTTCTGAATATGTAATTTGAATATGTTTTATCATTTAGGGTTTCTAGAAGGAATGACAGCTGTCCAAAGGTGTCAAGCCTATAAAAGGAATAATTAGGGCACACCTGAGGACAGAGGACACACGGAAAATAGGCGGCTGAATACGATAGAATATTTATTGAGCCACTGCCGTTTTCCTACAAGAAACCCTAAATCGATTATCCATTTTTGTATGATGATCTTCGTATGAATTGAAATATTTTGAGTGAATCTTGTGTGTGTTAGTTACATATGAATATTGATAGCAACTACCCTGTTTATTATTGATTCCGCCTTTAATAAACAGTAATCTTTCTAAATATAGCAACCCGTCATTAACTCCTTTGTCGACACATTTATTTGTGTGAGTTATGACATGATTTGAGTAAGATCCAGCTGAAATGGGGGACCTGACATTCAACTCCAAGCAAGCTACAGTGTCACTAGCACAGTTGAGTTTGTTAAATAAGTTATTCTTTAACAAGGAGTTGAAGGGATCTCTGAAGAACAAGTTTGCTCATTAGATCATATCGGGAAAAGTTTGCTATGGTCAAGAAGATTGAAGTCTGCTAGGTGAATATTTTCTTAGGAAAATATTCAAATTAAAGTCTACCCGGAGAACTGTTCCCTAACACACTTTGGTTAACAGGTCTGCTTGAAGAAGACAAAAGCTCCAAAGCTTACCCGAAGACCTGTTTTACACTTAGAATCTTTTGTAATTTGATTTACTGAATATGTATCATTAATTAGGGTTTTTAGAAGGAAAGACAGTTATCAGGTAGGCCTATATAAGGAATAATTAGAGCATGCATAAAAAGCAACGGACATAGCCATATTATTCCAGACGTTGATATTGACGTCCGCTCTTTGTATACGACCTAACAAGACATACCCTTTCCGTAACCCTGATTGATTCCCGTTTGTATTGATATTAATATAAATGGAAATCTTTTGAGTAACAGACTGTGTTTTTTTACCTTTGTATTTTCAAGCAATACATATAGTGTTAGCGATTCCTCCATTAACACGATATCTTTCTTACCTTAAAATAGCAAGTCGTTAACCTATCTTGTCAACACCTCATGGTATAGGTTACGACAGTGGTGTATCGATCGTTATTGGAGGATCGACAGAAAGCATGTCTTTTTTATACTTATTTTTTTCTCTCATTTTGTTCTTAATGCACTTCTTGGTTGATTGATGTCTTTGAATCTCCCTTCTTGACTTTCTTCCGTATATGTTTCAAATACATTCCATCGAAGCTATATTCAACATTACTAGACTACAACAAATCTTTTAATTAAAAGCATGAGTCAATCTCTATAATACCTTATTCGAACTCATTTTCCCGCTGCTTTTGTTTTTGCAATTTCCAATTTCTTGGTGTAACATCCTCTTGATAATCACTACCTTCAGAATCTGTTCATTCCAATAAAATTCCAATAAATATTAAAAGTTTTCTGTCTCTAAATAATAAATTTAAATTCTTTAAAATTTAGGACATCTATAACGATGCCAATGTTTAAATACCTGATTCTTTTTGAATTCTGCTTTTCTTTTTTTCCTTTTATTTTCTTGTTAAAGATCCTTTGCTTTCCAACACATCAACTGATAAATCTTCTGCAGTATCTTCTGAATCTGTTTTTAATAAAAGTCAAACCAATATCTTATTCAACATCACTATACTATAACATATTTTTTAATTTAAAAGCAATAGATAATTTGAATTCATATTACCTGTTTCAATATTTTTGTGCTTTGTTTTATTTCGACTCTTTTTCATGTCGGTTGATTCAATAAAAATCGGATTCTGAATTGTGTTCCTAAATCCCCTTTTCAAAGAGCCTGCATTATTAAACAAAATAATGATCAACCATGAACTTTCAAAACTTTAAAATCCGAAAAAGATACGACTTTCGTATCCTTAAAGTTTGGCATACCTTTTTCTTCCACATCAGTAGTGCCACTTCCGTTTTTTTTTTTAGCTTTTCACATAAATTGGATTACTTAATGTGTTTTTAACTTCCTTTTTCGTTTTCTTCAAAATGCTTCTACTTCTTCGGTCGATTACATAGTATTGCTTATTTGACGTGCTTTCCTTTATTTCTACAACTTAGCATAACAATATTAACGATTATACATTGGCATCAAAAACTTATTTTTTTAATAAACTCAGTTAACACAGTTTATAATAAAAAACAAAGACTAAAGAAATCCCGGAAAAACAACTGCTTATACTTTACTAAAAATGTTAATCTTTAACAGACAACATATCTTTTTGTTTTTCTGTTTTATGCATTTTCGTTTATAGCTCACCATTTTTAATACCAACATTCCCCCAGAACCACCTATACCCCCAGCTCATAAATATCTTTTACGTAATTATATTTGGACATTTAAACTTCTAATATAGTTCTTGATAATCGATTGTCGATTTCTAAACTTTTTCTTTACATGTTTTTTCACAAAATATGTTTCATGTAACTTTTTTAAGATTCTAATCGACTTTTAGGGAACTATATTTATTAGTTAAAAATTTTAGTATTAAAAAACAGAGTATATCGTTTTCTTAAAATTATTTTGATACATGCCTTGTTGTTTAGTAGACTAATCTAAGTGCCGATAACCTTCAATTAAGTTAAAACCTTTCAAAATAAACTTTCTTTTCTTGAACTTTAAAAAATCCCAATTTATTTAAACCTAAACTGAAATCGTTTCTTAAATAAACTCACTATAAACCCAGAAATACTTACTATACACCCAGAAATACATATATTACGAAGCAAACGTACCGATTATGTAAGTGGTTGGTGATTTTTTGGTGTTTCTCTTTCTAGAAACTTGAAGAAGATAAAGAGGTGCGGTTGATTGTTTGTGAGATTTGTTTCAAATTATAAATGAGTTAATTATTTTTGATAATTTACTGTCTGCATGTATTCTGATGCGTGACATAATGCAAGTATACATGAAATGTCCATTTTTCCCTTCTGTACTTTTATATCATGTTTTTTAATTTAAATCTTGTACTACTATTAAACATTAAATCTCAACCATCGATTTAACAAGATCAACGGCTAAGGTAGAGTTTCTGGGGTTTTCACAACTGGAGTGGTTATTTTAACCCTTCCCTATATATATATATATATATATATATATATATATATATATATATGGGGCCAAATTATTACATTTAATTCAAGTTATAATAAAATAATCCCAACCACGCGCCCCCTGATGTACACGTTTTTTCTGGCGGCGGTGACGTATAATATCCGTGTAAGGACCCGTTACCGGTGTCTTACGTTGGACGTTGGATTCACTCATAAACACAGTTCTAAATATCTGAGTTAATTAAAAACTTTCACGGAATATAAAACTTTTATAGAACATTACAATAGTAGTTCATAACTTATCTTAATCAAACATACTTGTCTTTCAATTTAAACATTAATTCGTAAAACAACTTGAGTCTTCATATGCCAACCTCTTATTCTCCTGCCATGTGTCCCCGCTCAAGCAAGTTGTTTCATTATACTCACCTGCGTGCATATTAAAAGTCAGCTACGCTAAGTGAGTTCTAGTTAATCATACAACATACTACACATTCATAATTACATACTTTTGTACGTACTTCATACTTTCATACGTTCGTTCATAACATAATTACTTACCTTCGTACCTTCTTTCTTTCATATTCATACATTTTGTTTTAAAGAGCATTACGTCCTGTAACCTTCGCATATATTATTAGGGTATGCAACCCTTTTAACCTTCGCATATATTATTAGGGTATGCAACCCTTTAACCTTCGCATATATTATTAGGGTATGTAACCCTTTAACCTTCATATATATTATTAGGGTATGTAACCCTTTAACCTTCATATATATTATTAGGGTATGCAACCCGTTAACCTTCGCATAACTATTAGGGTATGCAACCCTTTAACCATACATTACTTTTCATTATCAAAATCATTATAACATTCATACATACCTTTCGTAATATCATACATACCATATTCATACATACTTTCTTTTCACATACTCATATCATACATACTACACTATACCTTCCTTAACAATACGTGCAATATCCGAAGATTGTTCACGCACTGTCAAGCATGCATTCATAATATAAACATAACTATCATAATCATCATTAAGACATACACTTACCATTTAAGGTAAGTGTATTAACATTCACATTGAGTATGCACACAACCCCAAAACCATAACAAAGAAGTGGGTCTAGAAAATCACCTGAGTCCTGTTACGTTCACCAATTAATAGTTATTCCTTTCCTTAGCTGGGCACGACTAACTTTATAACTATTACGCCTATCAATCAACTATCATTGTCCATATCGTATTTCTTGTTTAATGTAATCCCACAACTAACGGAGGTCCGGAGCAGCGCCTTTGACAGCAGGGTTCTAGGGGCAGAGCACTTGGCTGAGGTTAAGCTACGAGGTCATCTTGGAAAAATTTTATTTTCATTAACTATTCTTAACAAAATTTCCACTAGAAATCTTAAATTATTATTTTATTGTTAACTCCCTCGTTATAACGAATGGCCTTTGATTAAGCCTGATTCGTTACCTTGATTCATTATCTTACATGATCTGATTCGTTAATTGATTCTTTGTCTTAACATGGTTCGTTATCCTAATTCGTTATCTCAACATAGCCTGGTTCGTTATCATATCCTAACGAATGAGCATATGACGAATGACATGATTCGTTATCTCAATCTGATGAATGGATAGATAATGAATTAAGGGTTCATTCTATCAAGTCACACGAATGAGTCTCATTCATTATAACCACGTAAGGAATGATCAATCATAACGAATGGTCAACAGTGCTTATCCAAAGTCAAGATCGTCAAGAACACGTAATGGTCAACATAAGCCAGATCTGCAATTAAACCTTCGATTCTTAACGAAACAACAATATTTTGGTACCATTGAACTCGTATTCTCAGCGCCAACAAAGCCCAATCCATAAATCATCCAAATATTAGGTTTTACATGGTGCGATTTACACCTATATACATACGGCTCATTAATCAATCGATTAACCCCTCAAATTAACGAATTTTAGTGAGGTTTGTTGCGTTGTATTCGTTTTTACCAATTAAACATAGATCTAAGATTGTTAAACGAAACCGAACCTAAATGAGCAAATTCTCATTATAAACGTACCTTAAACGAGTCGGTTTACGAACACGGTTTAGTCTTGATGTTGTTTTGGTTCGTCACAACGTTCTAGTAACAACGGGTTCGGGTTTTTCACCTACGGATCTGGTTCGGGATATAGGATGGTGTTTGTGTGTGCTTTTAAGGTGGAGGATATGGTGTAGAGATGGATAAAAATGGAAAGGTTTAGGGTTTAAGGGGTATTTATACTCCCTTAAGCCCATGGACCTAAGGTTCATCCATCCTTTATTCCCTCTTTTAAAGTCCAATCCCATCTTCTTATAGTTAATTATCTAAACCAATACACGACACATTTTTGAATAAATGAAATTCTCTTTTATTATAACCGTAAGTAGGATGTTACAATCCGGTCGTTATAAAGTTTAATTCGCGAGGATTAATGATGTCAATGTACGTTTTAGACTTTATTTAGGTCTTAATTAGCGGAGAAATGCGTTATATGACTTAATTAAGTTATTATTCATTTATTATTTATTTTCTATTCGTTTCGTTCAAATAACGAATCTCGGGGATTTAAAGTTTATTAAAATAATCAAGTACCAAGCTATGTGAGTATATTATGAAAATAATCCTTAAATACTAAATTATACCATGTTTATATAACATTTATAAGTTCAAGGTTCAATGTGTAAATATAGTTTAAAATAAGTTTATATATGTATATAAAGTTCAGGGGCCAAATTGCAACATATAATTTAAATTATAATAAAATACTCCCAACCCAGCGTCCCCTGATGTCCACATTTTTCCAGCGTTAGTGCACGGTTTTGGTGTCCATAGCAATCAAATAAGTTATAGAAAGTTTAGATTGTATATTTATTGTAAAATGGCCATTCGCTATGGTTTGTATAGCGACTAGATCCATTCGTTAGTTAACTACGCTATTCGTTAAGTTATTACCATTCGTTATGAAGGCATAATGAATGGTGTCTCATTCGTTACTAAAATATAACGAATGAGGCTAACTTAACGAATGGAGCTTTGGCCTATAAATAGGCAGCTCATGTTCATAAGAGAGAGAGAGAGAGAGAGATATATCTAAGTTATTCTCCAGAAGTTATTCTCTCTATAATGTATTCATCCTAATTATCAATAAAGTATTATTAAAGTTTCAATATCGTGTTGATGCTTCGGGTTAGCGGCTAGATCTTGGATCGTATTAGGTTCACTCATCCAGCCACCGCCGGCTATGGCAAGCCCATTCAATCCCTTAAATCTCGTTCTTTACCCAGTTAAGTCGTATAACGCATTTCTCCGCTAACTAAGACCCTAAATCAAGTCTTAAAACGTATACTAACATCATTAATCCTCGCGAACCAAACCTTATAATGGCCGAATGACAAATTAAATATTATACGCTCCAATTACTAGTATTAATAGAACATAAACCTTCGTCCAAACTTGCTGCAAAGATCAATTTACTAAAAAAAACCCTCGAAATAACCCGTCGTAATCTTCAAATTTCGTTTTTCCGGCCAACTTCGTTCACCATCAAACCGTAACCATTCCAGGTAATATTTATATGCATTTGAATTGTGTTAAGCCGCAAAACAAAACCCCTAATATATTTTAATTAAACATGGAACGGATTTGGTTCAGTGGTTGTGTCTATGTGATGTGAACTTAGGGACCTGGGTTCGAACCCTAGTTAGTACGTTTTATTTTTTTTATTTTTAAAACCTTTTATTATTAATTAAAAACCAAATAAAATTAATAAAAAAGCTATGTTAAATCAAATAAAGTTATTTTAAGATAAATAAAAATTGTTATAAATTCCTTTTTAGCCTTTTCACCCAAAAACCAATCTTCTAAAACCCGGCAACGCTCGTTAAAACTCTTAAATTATATATATATATATATATATATATATATATATATATATATATATATATATATATATATATATATATAGAGAGAGAGAGAGAGAGAGAGAGAGAGAGAGAGAGAAAAGGGTTAAAACAAAAATATAAAGTTTCTTAAAAATGGTAAGAAGTGCATAAAATTTGAAGTTAGGAAACTATGTGAGCCTATCTTTGAAACTATGTAGTCTAATTCCTATATCTTAGGAAACTATTTGGTATTTTGAAAACTAATAATCGCAACCACTAGATCCTAAATCAATGGCCTAGATCTACTTTTACTCTTCCTAGAAAACTATCTCTTTTTGTTTTAACCTACCCCTATGTGTATATATATATATATATATATATATGTATATATATATATATGTATATATATACGTATATATATATATATAGATAGACAGAAAAGGGTTCAAATAAAAAACAATTATTTTGTGAGAAGTGTGAGAAGAATTTAAAATAAACTACACCACATAATTAGGACATTATACCATGTAAATAGGAAACTATACAACTTTTAGAAACAACTAATTTTAACCATTAGATCCTAGATCCAAGGGTCTACATCTATTCTTATGTTTCTCTGTTAGTGCACGGTTTTGGTGTCCGTAGCGATCGAATAATTTATAGATAGTCTAGGTTGTTTATTTAATGTAAAATGGCCCATTCGCTATGGATTGTAAAGCGAATGAGGTCCATTCGTTAGTTAACTTGACTAGTTCGTTAAGGAATATGCCCATTCGTTATGGAAGCATAACGAATGAGGGCTAGTTCGTTAAGTTATTACCATTCATTATGAAATCATAACGAATGGAGTCTAATTCGTTATGAAGATATAACGAATTAGACTTAACTTAACGAATTGGAGCATATTGCCTATAAATAGGCATATCCACGCTCATTTGTAGAGAGATCACACACACGAGAGATGTGAGATCCAAGACTAAGTTATATTCTCGCCATAATTTATTAATCACACCATACTGTATCTATTCCACCATTAATGTAATAAACCATATTTAACGTATTCGTGTTCGTATTGTTTAATTGATGTATCGACGCGGCTAGATCCTTGGTAGATTCTCTCATTCTCACAAAACTATTGTTTTTTATGTTAACCCTACCATATATATATATATATATATATATATATATATATATATATATATATATATATATATATATATATATATATATATATATATATATATATATATTATCGTTGTAAACTTTAAAAATTCGTTAACCAATTCGTTCATTCAAAATAAAAGATACCATTAACACCAAATTCCGTAAACATCACAATATCCAGACTTGATATTAATCTCGTAATTAAAATAATATATTATAATAAACCGTTGAATTTTCGTTGAAGTTAAATATTAAAATACTTTAAACTAATAAAATTATATATTTTAATAATAAAATGTATAAACAATAAAACCAACGTTATAATCCCGTTAATTAGTTGATAATTCTCGTATTTTTTATTTTAGCTCGTGAGATTTGATTATTCGGTTTCATTTAACGCGCTTTCGTTTTTCTTTCTAAGTTAGCTCTAATTTCAAGTGTGAGTTTCTCACACCCCTTTTTACGCTTTTACTTTTGGGGGTACGGTTTTACTTCGCTTCGTATATTCAAACTACAATTCGTTATCATGGACTTGTGTGTTTATTTGCTTACTTGCTCAAAGATTACGTTTTCATGGTTTCCTCATTAAGTATGATCATACGCCCCCCCCCCCCCCCCTTGCACTCAGGACCTCGATGTTATGAGTGGAAAAGGGACCCCTTATCCGAGTACAATTGGTTGTTACCAATTGAAAAAGACATCGCTTGCGCTATTACTACACTAAGTTTCATGGAATTGTATGATTTTTATGTACTTGTAACAAACTTGTGTGACCTCATCAACTATTCAATTAGTTGACTTTATTTTATATTTATGCTACCTGTACATTCATTAGAGGATGAAATGATGAAGACACCAGGATTTAGATTATTTAAATAATAAACCAAGTTTATGTTCATTTGATTTCTTTCCTTTGTAATAGTTTATTTTAACAACTTGTGTACTTGAGATTTTAATAAATTAATGATAATATTGTCACTTAAGTCACATATGTTTTGAGAAATCTGTACGTCACACTCGGGCGTTTTCGTTTAAGTCAGGGTGTTACAGGGGGGTATTTGATATTATGTTTATTGTCCTGAGCTCATTGGATACTTAGAGTTTGCATTTAGTACTGTATATAATGTAATCAAATGTGACTTTTCTAAGATTTACTTTAACCAGGAGCTTCCCTGGTCAACTTAGAAGCTTGTATTCGCTGCATCCTAGCTTCTAGGCTTTCCTGACTTATGGGTGGGTAATGGTACCCACACCATTAGCCCCCCAGCCATAAGTATTCAGATTGCAGTGATGAATGCTTGTGACTTAACTCTTTTTCATCATGATGTTCCCATATGGGTGTTTTGTAACATTTGCTATTTTTCAAACCCGAAAACACGATCCGTTTTAAATTTTTGATTTTCATGAAAAATTATTATTTTTTATGATGTTTATCAATGATTTGTATTTCTTAAGTTAAAACATAGATTTTAACTCTATATTATTATTATTATTATTATTATTATTATTATTAGTTTTGTTCTTGTTGTTGTTACTATTATTATTATTTTTAAATCATAAAGTATTCATTTTAATTTATTAACATTATTATCATATGTCCAAATACTTAAATATATGTTCATTTCATTGTTTACATATGTAATCGTTAATTTGACACGTTGAAACGGGTATGTCTATATTATTAGTTTAACAATCAATTAATCAATCAATCATACCCAGTGGGTTCCCACCAATAGTAAAGCTATAAGTAGGGTCTGGGGAGGGTGGGATGTAGGCACACCGTACCTCTATCCGACGGGATAGAGAGGTGGCTTCCAGGGAGAACCTCAGCTCAGAGTAACATTGTATGAGAGAAAATAAGGAGCATCAAAGTTTAATAGTAATGAAATTGATAATAGCACGTAGTAAAATTAATAATACCAATACATGTATAGGTAATAATATAGAAAATATATGAAAAGAGGAAAACATAATGGTGTGTGACCAAAAACAGGTAAAGAAAAACCCCTACGGTATTCCTTTCACCCTAAAAATCCTTAGCCTTAATTCTAGTCTCCAAGAATTCCTCTCATCAACCATGTCCTCTAAGAGGTTTAGATCTAGCAAATCATGTCTAATCCTCTCTTCCCAAGTCAATTTAGGTCTTTCTCTACCCCTCCTCCCCCCCTATAGTAATGCTTTCTACGGATTTAACAGGCAATCTTCATGTTATTAGTTTAACACGCAACATAAATAATTATGGCAATCTTAAATTAATTTTTATTTTAAGTATTTTATTTAACATCTTTTATTAAAAGAAAAACATCTTTCTAGCATATTCTAAGCACAACATTCTCTCCAAAACTTACCAATTAACCTCTTTCTAATCACAACTATAAATCCCCCTCACTTTCATCGTTTTCTTTTTTCTAATTCTTCTTCATCTTCTTCTTCTCTATCTAATAATAATTCTTCCAACGAAGTTTTCAATTTATATTTTTCTTGTGTTTGTTTAGCTCAAGATCACAAGGTAGTCCTAAAGTTTTGTTCTTGTTCATGTTTTCTTGTCTTCTTTGTTTCTTCTTATTTTCTTATTGTTATAATGGTTCTAAGAACATCTCCAAATAATGTTTATGATCCCACCAAATCTATACACTATGGTGTATAGGATGGAGGAGACAAAGAACATAAGGTTTCCAGATGATCCTTAATGGTCACACCTTAACAAGTTCATACATTCTTGAAGTTTTTATTTGTATTATTTATTTTGATTCAAGAACCATTTGGATTTTGATGATACATGACCAAATATAATGTATTTATCATACAACAAGTGCTTCAGAACATTATTGATCAAAATCCGTTCCAATGCATAAAAAACGTTCTTGTTTACAATGTTCTAGATTTGACAGCGGAATTTTTCGACAAAGGTTGAGCAATAACTTGGTCATAACAAACGGGAAAGATGAAAATCCAAAGACTTTAACTAACTATATTGAGTTACGGTAACAACTATTTATTTTTATTTTTATACTTTCATATGGCTTCACAATCGTTATTTTAAAATTGGTACACAAATTTGTACCCTCTATGAAGATCGCTTATTTTAGCCTATCTCAGGTCCAAATATGGGCAAACTTTCTAAAGAAAAGTTGTTCCTTACATATTAATTTAGTTGACTGGAGATTTTTATAACTTTAAGAATTTATTGATATTTTTAAATTAAAACATTTATGCAATCGGTGACATAAATATGTCCAAAAACTGATTTTGTTTTTCTTGTTTCTATTTCAACTTCTAGTTGTGTTATATATTTATTTGACCTTTATTTATCCAACTCATTCTAAAGAAGCCTTGATTACTTAGATTTAGGGATTACTTATTAGGACCCACCCATCTTAACTAAAGACCATATATTTTCATTCACCAATCGATGTGAGTAATCACACTACCCTTTTCTATTTTTTTTTGGGACTTTTTTGTACACAACTTTATTATACATTTGTTATACAAGTATATACTCAAACACAATTCCACTATTTGCATATTGTGACATTTATTGATTAGTTGCTAAATGTTATATGACTATGTGTTTACAATTTATATGTGTGGTTAGTATTTCATCCTCTTCCTCATAGTATGATCATACGTCATCCGAGTAAACGTGTCTGAATCTAGTGGCATGTTGAAAAGACACTTTTATTTTATGTTTTTATAGTTAATGTAATACACATTATCGCAAGGAATTTTCATTTTTATCGTTATATATATCTCAAAACTTGTGATTACTTGTTCAACATTATTGTTGACAAAAATATATCGATTTTTACGCATACCGCAGGTAGCTACATGGGTTGATTGAAGATTCAAAACATTAGTTATACCTTAGCTTTAATAAAAACAAAGAAAAATTTGTTAGTTTGTGTTTGATGTAATGTTTTGAATTATTTTGTCTTGTGAAACTCTTGTGTACGATGATTTGAATGATAAATTAGAAATTGACACTTATTATTTTTACTGTCTTTGAGCTATGATACAAAATATGTCGCGCCCCGACATGTTTCGACGTAGGTTGGAGTGTGACATGCTTGATTCTTTTTGGTTCACCGAAACGCCTCTTCATAGACCAATGCATACCCCATTTTATTGTTTTGGGCTAGCTTAATGAAGCCTAAAAGCTGGTAAATGTTTCTTTGTCATGTTGTCGGAAGCTGAAAGCTTGTGGTTCGAAGCTTCTGTGTTTGAAGCTTAGGACTGGAAGCTAGAAGCTTCTCGTATCAGCCTTTCGATTATTATGTTTATTTTATTTCTAGCGTCTGCTCATGTTGCAACTGACTGGTTTGGCGTTTACAATAGGATCTATTATATCCCTAAAGTAACAAATAACCCTAGAATCAATCTCAGGCTTCCACCTGCCCCTAAATGCTGGGAATTTGAAATTCAAAAACCCTTTTTGTAATCCCCCCGAGAACTGCCATTCTGCAACTTCCCCATCGTTTTCGTCATTAACCCTCAGGATATTCCACCATTCTCTGATGACTCCCCCCCCCCCCCCCTTCCACCTTAAAAGTTAAGATCCTCCTTTCTTTTAATCTATTATTGATTATGGGTTCAAAGGCATATATTACCATTAAATTTTTTAGACTGTCCTAGGCAGAGCATGATTGCTGATGCTTGGAGTTTGGAATAGGTATTGAGTTTGAACCGGAATTACCTAAACCTTCAACCCATGTTTCTAGTTGTCCTACCAGAAAGGTTTCTCTTTATACCCGTTATTTTGATCAGTACAACCTTCGATTCCCTTTTTTCTAGTTCTTTCTCAACGTATAAGAATATCATAGTGTTTGCCTTGGTCAATTGGCTCCTATAAGTGTCTCTAGGATTCTACAATTTGCTTTTTCGTACCCTCGATAATGAACCTACCCTGCCCATGCACCGAATGTTTTTAAACTGGCTATGAACGGAAGTTGGTTGACCGTTGAGAAGACCCATTATGAATCCGACCTTAGTTCGATCTCTGTTGGTCTTACTTCTTTCTGGAAAGATAAGTTTTTCTATGTGTCAGCCTCGATTTTACCCTTTCCTCATGTTTGGCTTAAACATGAACTTGCGTTGAAACTCTCCCGAGCCCAAGGTTGAGGACCTCAATGCCATGTTTCTGAAGAAGCTTCAAGTCATGTTCTTTAAACTCCGAACCTTCTCTGGATAGTTTCTTGTGTACTTGGGTCTTAATACCTTATGGCCTAGCCCTTATACTGAACCCAAGATTTATGGTAATTGGAAGGTTAAGCTATTTTTTTTTTGGCTTTATAATTAATGACCTTTATAGACCTTGACCTTTCTTTATTTTGCATAGATGAGTGCTCTGGAGTATATGGACCTTGAAGATTTATCCTCTGCAAGTTTTGTGTTTGTTGAAGTTGTTGTTGGTCGTCCCAACGTTGTTGAGCGGACCAAAGATGCTCGTCATTCTGTGGATTATGTTTCTGCTTCAACCATTGCTGCTTCTTCAAACAATGGTACTATTAGGAAAGTTTCTCCTACTTCCCTTAGAAGTAGCAAGAGGTTGAAGACGTCACTAGTTCATGTTCAAAGTTGTTAATCTGCTGATCCAATTAATGTTGATGATGATTCCGTTCATGTTGCATCCATTACTGGATTCATGCATCCTCTTGGGGAGAAGCTTTCAAGAAGTTCAAATCCTACACCCCTGAAGGTTCCATCGAAGCCAAGTGTTGATAAGAAAGCTACTGTGGTTAATCCCAAGAAGATTGTTGAAACCACTATCAACAAAACATATGTTCAGGCTAGTGGTTTGAAGAAGGATGGGAAGGTTAGGCAAGATCCTGGTAAGAAGCTTGTTTCTGCTGAAGCTGTTTTTAATCCTGTTGAGACTGTTAAGAAGCTTGTTGTTGAGGAGAAAATGTCCAAGAAAGGAAAAAATGTTGCTTCTCAAGGTGATAATATTGAAGACGTGTATATGATGAGGCAATTTCCTTCTATATGCCTTCATTTAAGATTCATAACTGTGATACCTTGAAAATTCCATGTTTGTCAAGACCTTTTTCTCCACTACATACCTGCCGCCGAGAAGGAAATTGTTGAAGATTTGGGTGGTGGTGAGATTTTGAAGAAGATTATTCACGATTTGGCTTGTTTGACTGCTCTTGTCCCTGAAGGTTCGGAATGTTGGAGCTATGGTCCTGGGAAAATTAAAGAGCTACAAGAGGAGAAGACAAAGCTTGAGGGTGCCTTAGGTGAGACAAGCAAGATGGTTGAGACCTTAACTACTCATGAGAAGAGTTTAGTTCATGGACTTTTTGTTGCTCTTGCTTCTAATGAAGATGTGCGCTACAAGATGGAAGCATACAACAACGAACTTTATGAGCAACAACACAAGGTCAGTCAAGAATGGTATTCACTTGTTAAAGAGAGAAGGATTGTTGCGCTTGAAAGAAAGAAACTAATGGATAACTGCAAGAAGCTTGAGGATAAGAAACTGAAGCTTACCAACGAGAAGCTTGCTTTCGAAGCAACTATTTCTGAGCTTCAACGTCAAGTTGTTGAGCTTCTTTCTGAGAAGTGTTTGCTTCTTGAACGGGGCTTTCCTCGGGTTGTTTCATACCACCTCCACAACGGCGAGTTTAATTCCCTCCTTAGTGAAGCTTATACTAGAGCCATTTCTCCTGGTCTAAATCATGGCTTTTCAATTGGATTCGAAGTTGGTAGGGCCGGTCGTTACCTTGAGGAGCTTCCGGCCTACAAGCCTCGTGCTGCTGAGGACTTCGTTGCCATTATTAAGACAATGGAATTGATGACCTTACCCTACATTTATTTTGTCACTCGATGCTATGATCAACCCTTTCGGTTTATCATAGCATCCATCTGGAAAGTATCAAGAAAGAATTTGCTCAGCAAGTTATTGAAGCCATGGTGAACATGGTTGTTGAGAAGGCTGCCCAAAATGAGGATGGTCAGTGGGATGAGGTTGACAATGGAAAGGCTGATTCCGAAGCACCTTCCACTGAGACTCCAGTCAACCAACCATCTTATGATACTAATGGGGAAGTTGAGGTTACTCATTTCCCTACTCTTGATGTTGATCTCACTCATTCCCCATCAATAGAGGTTGAGAATACTCATTCTCCTGCAACTGCAGAAGTTTTCCCGAGACCCTTGATGCTGACGTTAACATGTTGTATGGGGATTTAGATGACAAGATTTCCAGAGATTCTGGGAAGGAAGGCGTTTCTACCGGCGATGAGTAGCAATTTACCTTTTTGTTTTAAGCATCATGTGTGAAGTTCCTTTCATTGTGTTGTGTAAGCCTTTGTTGTATAAACAATTTACCTTATATGTTATGAATCGTGGTAGAATCTCCTAGGGTGTTTTTTTTAATAATTTATCAATTCCGTAGTTGTTTAATTTGTTTGTTAGTGTTCATAGGTTTTTTGTTATTTTGCAATGCCTTTGAAACTTTGTTAAGGATTGATGCTATAGACACCCTTCCTTATAAGATCCACCCATCTGGGATTTTCTTATGATGTAGGGACCTTCCCATTTAGGTCCCAGCTTGTCGGTGTCTGACTATTTACTATCCTCGTTGTTCCTGAGGACTAAGTCTCCGTCTTTGAATACTTCTTTTGTCACTCTTGTGTTGTAGAAGGCTTCAAACTTCTTCTTGTATCTAGCTTCTCTAATGTTAGCTTGGTCACGAACTTCCTCTAGGAGATTGAGGTTGAGTAAAACTTCAGATACATTAGCTTCTTGGTCGATGTTTCTTACCCTTCTCGTGTTTACCCCTATTTCAGCAGGGATAACAACTTATGAGCCAATGACTAAGCTATAGGGTTTTTTTTACCATGCCTCATCTTCTCCATTGTTCGAATAGCCCAAAAACATTTGGAAGTTATTCTATCCAATATCTGCAATGTCTCCCCAATCTCGCCATGATGCCTTCTACGATTTTGCGGTTTATACACTCAACTTGGACATTAGATTGAGGATATGAAACTGAGCTAAACACTAGTTTTATCTATAACTACTTGCACCACCGGCTGAATGGCTTCTCAGCAAACTGCTTCCCGCTACCATTCACTATTTCACCTGGTAGCCCATATATGCAAATCATACTTTCCCACACGAATTTCATTACCTGCCTCCCGATGATGGAGGCTAGGGCTTTGACCCCGGCCACTTAGTGAAATTATCCACAGCTACCAATATAAACTTCACATTTCCTGTTGCCCCTGGGAAGGGACCAATGATGTCCACGCCCTATTTGTAGAAAGGCCAGACTGAAATAATGGGGACCGAAATATGTTTTGGCCTCGTTTTTGAAGGACCCTGAAGTTGACAAGCTTTACATTTGTGTACCACCTTAGCAG
This sequence comes from Bidens hawaiensis, assembly GCF_021521415.1. Taxonomy (NCBI): domain Eukaryota; kingdom Viridiplantae; phylum Streptophyta; class Magnoliopsida; order Asterales; family Asteraceae; genus Bidens; species Bidens hawaiensis. The sequence goes on along the minus strand of NW_027502618.1, from coordinate 1,946 downwards.
AGTTCTTGTGCATCGCCGGCCAGTAGTATCCAAGGTTCATTAGCCTAGTTACTACTGACCTTAGACCGGAGTGTGTTCCACAATTGCCTTCATGTACCTCCCTAACAAGGAAGATACTTAGATCTGGGCCTACAAATCGTAAAAAAAGGGCTCAAGTACCCTTTCTTGTATAGGAAATTGTCTACTGAGACATACTTTTTGGATTTGATCCGTAATCTCATGGTCTCTTATACGTCATATGTAAGCTTACCATCTCTAGGGAACTCTAGAATAGGAGTCATCCATGTTGTAAGGCCCCGAACCCGGTGGCCCTACTTTCGTGTCGGATTTACTCATAAACACAGTTCTTCAAATCAGAGTTTATTAAAACTTTTCGCGGAATATAAAACATCAATCATTTGTTGCAAAACATTAAATCTTTCCTTTGATACCATAACACAAAACTTTATATTTAAAACATTTTTACTTCTTTCTTCAGATGCCAGGCGTTCAATCCATGCCGTGTGTCATCCTCATGCTAGCTCTGTAATCAGCTCACCTGCGTGCATACTAAAAGTCAGCTACGCTGAGTGAGTTCTAGTTAATCAGGCAACATACAATTTTATTCTCATATATTTCCTAACGTATCCGAAGACACATATTTCTACCTTAACCTCGTATAAATATCCATAGGAGGATCATCACGTAATATCTATTAAAAGAACCTTTACCATTACCATACTATATAGAATTTCCATAGGAGGAACACTCTGTATACTTTCCATAGAAGGAACACTTTACTATCCATAGAAGGAACACTATACTTTCCATACAAGGAACACTATACTTTCCATAAAAGGAACACTATACTTTCCATAGAAGGAACATTATACTTTCCATAGAAGGAACACTATACTTTCCATAAAAGGAACATTATACTTTCCATATAAGGAACTCTATATATATATCCATATAAGGAACACTATCTATAAGTTATTATTTAATATCCATGTAAGGAGCTAATCACTTCCCTTGACGATACGTGCAATATCCGAAGATCGTTCACGTACCGACAAGCTTTCATTCATAATGTTTATACATCATCCTCACATTACATACAATATTAATATCTTTATTTACATCCTGACAGTACGTGCAATATCCGAATATCGTTCACGTACCGTCATGCAATCAATCATATCTATCACATGTACCATACACGGCATACACATAAAATTATATCCTTTCGTTCATACTTTCTTTTGTATTATCTTACTTTCATATCTTACGTTATAAAGAGCATTACGCCCTACATTCCTCGAGTATTATTAGGGCTCGGTACCCTCTTTCCTCGAGTATTATTAGGGCTCGGTACCCTCTTTCCTCGAGTATTATTAGGGCTCGGTACCCTCTTTTCTCGAGTATTATTAGGGCTCGGTACCCTCTTTCCTCGAGTATTATTAGGGCTCGGTACCCTTCTTCCTCGAATATTAGTAGGGTTCGGTTCCCTAGTTCTCGAATATTAGTAGGGTTCGATTCCCTCTTCGTTACCATACAACCATACATCATACCTCGAGTATTATTAGGGCTCGGTACCCTTTTCGTAACCATACAACCATACATTATCATTTCTTTCTTCTATTATCTCTATCATGTTCATACACATAATCATACCTAACATACTTACCTTATACCTAGCGTTACAACCTGACAGTACGTGCAATATCCGAAGATCGTTCACGTACCATCAAGCAATCATTCATACATTTCACATTATCCACATAAGGCATACACTTATCTCTTAGGATAAGTGTATTAACTATCACATTGAGTATGCACACAGCCCCGAAAACATAACAAGGAATGGGGCTAGAAACTCACCTGAACTCTGCTTCTTCCTCTGGTAGCTGTAAATCTCTTCTTTAACTGAGCTCGGCTAACTGTACAAGTTACACGTATCAATACTC